>NW_015176016.1:806243-818743 GCF_001447785.1 Gekko japonicus | reverse complement strand
AACATAGATCTGTTCACCTTAGTAATCAACACAAAGTGCCAGATCTTTTGATGCAGGGTTGTCACAACTGCCCAATCATTAGGGGATGCATTCCTCCTCCGTTGGTCTCATGCCTTATACTGTGCCTTCCCACCTTTGTCACTTTTTCAAAAAGTGAGGAATTTCACATTACCCTTTCTAACCCATTTTGAAGCTGTTTTTGATCCATCATGGAGTAAACCGGTATAGGGCTGCCATTTCACACATGGCTTTCCCCTTCCGGTAAAGATCTGGATCTGAAGCGGTTTGCCATTTCAGATTGCACCGCTTTTCCCCACTGGTTTTCGCCCGCGCGGGCGATCTCCGACTTTTTTTTTAAACGTTCGCTTTATAACGCTATAGCACTATAGCACTATAACGAAACACTCCAGGCATTCCAATGGCGTTGATATATTGCTGTTCCGTTATAGCGCTATAGCGCTATAACACTATAAAGCAAAGCTTTTTTAAAAAAAGCCGAAGATCGCCCGCGCGGGTGAAAAACGGCAGGGAAAAGCGCATCGGAACCGGGAGAGGAAACGGAAGACTACTTGGAAGCAGTTGACAGGTAAAACGCTTCAGCCTCGTTTCCTAAATGGGACAGAAGCGTTTGTATGTGAAATTACAAATATATTCTGGTAGGGAACCGGTTCTAAAACGGTTCTGTCTGAAATGACAGACCAAAAACTGTTTGGGAACTCTTCCTCTTCCGGATTATATCGTCTGTCTGAAATTCCTCAGTAATAAACTCAAATTAGACAGGACAACATGCATTTTCATAGCTCCACCTTGGCCAAGAGGATCATAGTTCCCAATGCTGCGAAATCTCTCCAGAGGATGAGTCATTTCCCTACCTGTAGTCCAAGACATCATTACCATAGGACATCTACAACGGCACAACATAAAAATGCTATGCTTTACATGCATGGTACATTTCTCCGTAGGACACTGATCCAACAGAGGAGCTGAGGTTTTACTTTCTTCCCGTAAGCCAGCTACATGGAAGTCCTACATATCTAAGTAGAAGCATTTCGCAGTTTGGGCAAAAGACAGAAAAATTAAACCTGAATCCTGCTCCGTGGCAGGGATTTTTGGATATCTCCTTTCATTGCTAGATGCAGGGCTATATACCTCCTCTATGAAAGTCCACTTGGCTGCTATATCCGTGTTCCATTTAGGTGTGGATTCTAAATCTGTATTTTTGAACTCACTTTAAAAAAAAAGGTTTATGAAAGGTTTGTTCAATTTATATCCTCCTGTAAAAACCCCACTCCCTCAATGGAGCTAATCTCTTGTACTTTCCCAGTTAATACACAAACCATTTGAACCGATGACTACATGTGATCTTACTTCCGTATTGTCATGGGTCAGCCAGAACCTCACAACAGCAGGGACTCCTTGGGAGAAGAGGACTCCTCAGGAAGAGAGCTTCAGGGCAGCAGAGTTTGAGCGACAGGGCTCTCAGAACTCGCAGCTGACAGCTGGGGCAAAACCACCAGTACTCCCTAGCCCTGCTACAACAGATGAAACTCAGGTGTTTGGTATCAGCCCTCCGGCTTCGCCCCTGCTCCTGGAACACAGACTTAGAGCAGAGTTTGAGAAGAGAAGGCTGAGTTCACATCTCTTGGCCAGACGCCAGTTACTGGCTGAAGATGAGTAGCTGCAGGGTCGTGTTTGAGCAGCTAGCTGCAATAGCACTTGGTCTGCAGACAAAGGCCAGTCAGGGTAGCGTCCTGTGTGAAAGCAACAAGTCAACCTGGTAGATTCTGGGACCACAGTTCCTGCATCATGCCTACTTGTGTGACCTTGGATTGGCTTTTGGATTCTGATCTTCAGCTTGTGATCTGGACTTTGACTCTGCAAACGTGATTCATGTTTGACCTCTCCTTTGCTTATCTTCTCTGGTAACAGTCCTCTGGTGTGAATTTTCAGCTTGTTGACTTCTTGGACTGAGTTGTAGACTTTGTTTGAAACCCTGGTGTGTGCCTTGCTTATGTGTGTGGCCCAGCACACAACATATATCCTATAAAACAGTTTTCCTAGTTGCAGTTACATTGGCATGCAGGGTGGGCTAACTCGGAGCACTGAGGCATGATGCCCCTTCTCTTAGATTCCACATGGACAAGGTTGACTTGAGACCCAGCCTTTCATTCACTCCAGTGGTAGTCTCTCAGTTGCACTTGTCTGAGGACATAGTTTTACTGGTGTTTTTTCCTAACCCTCAGTCCCCAGCTAAACAAGCAGTGCACACACTAGAAGTGAGGAGGGCATTATTATTTTATTTGGATCGTACATTGTCTTTCCATAAAGACACAAACCTTTTTGTCTCTTTTGCTGAACCAAACATGGGAAAAGCAGTCTCTGCACAAACTCTTTCTAGATGGGTAACAGCTGCCATAAAATTTTCTTATGATGCAGCCCATTTAGAATGCCCGTTTCTCCTGCAAGCACACTCAGCCAGAGCTCAAGCCTCCTCTTCAGCCTTCCGAGCCACCCTTGACATCATGGAGGTCTGCAAAGCTGCAACTTGATCCTCACCATCAACGTCCATTATGCACTACTGCATGGATGTGGACTCCAGAAGGGACACAGATATGGGGAAAGCAGTGCTGCAGTCACTATTCCGTTAATCAGCCCACACCCACCTCCATGGTAAGCCACTTTACTGATCTCCCATGTGGCATTGCACAGAAGACACAAAGATGAAAGTATGGTTGCCTTAGCGGCAACTGATGTTCATCAAGTGTCTTCTGTGCAGGCACACATGCCTCCTTCCCCACTGTGGGCCGTACTCAGTATTTTTAATCTCCACAGCAGTGAAAAAGAGGACTGAGGGCTCATGTGATCGTTTGGGTGGGAAAAGAGGACCCGTGATCGTTTGGGTGGGAACAAAGTCTGAGCTCTGTAGTGCCATGGGGAGGGAGATCAGTGCACTCAGCTGTAGAAGCTTCTAGAAAACTTCTCCGCAGCAGGCCTGCTCTGATGCAGTCCCATGTGTGCCTGCACAGAAGACACTCAATGAACAGCTTACAGTTACAGGTAAGTGCAACCATGTTTAAGGCACCTCCACTTCTATAGCAAAAAAGAAATAAACCAGGATGCCATTGTAATAAAAAAGCAACAAACTGACAATGAGGCTCCAATTACAGTGGGAGACCTTCTCCCCATTCACTGAGCTGGCTCATGTAAATAGTCAGAGAGCTTCATGTATGCAGAAGATGTTCTGTTCTTTAAGTTTCAGGGCATATTTTGTGTGTGAAATAGAGATTCTTCATTGTCAATGTGGAGCATTTCATGACCTACCTGAGAGTGGTTAATCCTTATGTGCACTAAAATATATGTATATGATAAACTAGATAGAAATGTGCTCGTTGTTGTGTTGCGCGATGTGATAAATGATAAAAACCACTTTTTTCTTCTAACTTACTGCAGTTGTATAAACAGTTTTGCAATTTTTAAAACAACTTACCAGAAGGAAACTGCCTCTTACTATAATCTGTGGGCATATTTTGTGGTTTCTAAGGAGCTTGTGGAAAATAGATATATGAGCTTCCTATAACTGTACATATATTTTGAAAAAAGTACTAAAAAGTACCACACTGTGTAATTAAACTGGATAGGATGTTACCCATTAAAAAAAAATTCTTGAGACATCAATGTAAGTGATGATTATAAGAACAAAAATACATTCAAATGTGCTAAATACATATTCAAGAAAAATCCATCACAAGACAGGCATCCAGTATGTTGTCATGTTTTGAAATATATCTTCATCAGAAGAGTGTAGGATGGAAAAACATCTCATGGATTCTCAAGCAGTAAATTTACATTCCTAGGCAATAAGCAAAACAAGTATAAGAAGTTCTGGCTCTTTCTCTTAAGACCAAAGTCTAAAGAAAAAGTATCTCCGTTCTCCTTAACCTTACTAAGAAAGCTCATTGTTTGCTCTTTGGTGTTGTATATATGTTTTGACATGGTATACATGAATGAAGAGGTTTCTTGCATACTCCAATTTGAGATTACTTAAAAATGGTGACAGTAGGCTCCAGCACAGTACCGTGGGGGCCCCAACTCTGAAAGTCAAAGCCAGGAAGAGCCACTACCAGTAGGTTTGTGGCTACTTCTCTTACAAGTAAGCTGAGAGTAGTAAAACACATACTAAGAATTTTCTGTTAGTGCAAATTGAAGAACTCTCTTTTTCCATTTTTCAGCAATATGTGACTTGTATGCTATCAGAAATTCAAGCAAATAAGTACCTTCTGCATAAACATATGCCTTACTATTGGCTTCATGATGAATTAATACACACACACTGAAATTATATGTATGTGTATTACCACTGGAAGGCACTGATATTGCATGTTTCTAAATGGATATTTATCCACCACTGTATTTTCAAATGTAAGGTTCCTGACATTACACTGATCTAACAATCAGTACATCCTTTCCTTAACAATTGGCGGATCAACAATTGCAGCGGAAGGATTCAGTTTTTCAATGCACAGATTTAGCTAGGCTCCAAAGTCCAACATCTTTTGTAGAATTTTCATGTTTCACAAAAATGTTGATTATTCTTTTATGTTTAGGGAATAACAGAATAGCAATTCTGATACCGGATATGACAAGTTTATAAACAAGGAGTCACTATCAGCAGTATTGTGAGCACAATGGAATTTAATAACATTTTGAAATAAGCAGGGCTATTTAATGTGGCCTAAATAAACAATATCAAAGCAAAATTATGTGCTAAAAGAAGCAGAATTCTGCAATTTGTGTTAAGCATGTTCAGGACCCAAGCAGCAGTTTTCTGGGTCAAGTACAAACTTGTAACACATACACACAAACACCAATACCACAATCCCTTATCCCATACATAAAATCTCATGAGCCATGAAAAAGTCTTTTTTAATTCTGAAATTACTGTTACATATTCTGTGTGTGTTAACTGCCATCAAGTAACTTCCAACTTATGGCGACCCTGTGAATTAATAACCTCCAAAATGTCATATCTCTAACAGCTCAGGTCTTGCAAACTGAGGCCTGTGGCTTCCTTGATTGGGTCAATCCACCTCATGTTAGGTCTTTTTGTTTTCCTACTGACTTCAACTTTTCCTAGCATTATTGTCTTTTCCAGTGACTCTTGTCTTCCCATAATGGGACCAAAGTATGTTAGCCTCAGTTTAGTCATTTTCACTTCTAGGAAGAGTTCAGGCTTGATTTGGTCTAGAATCTACTTACTTGTCCTTTTGGGAGTCCATGATATCCATAAAACTCTGTTCCAACACCTCATTTCAAATGAATCAACTTTCTTCCTGTCAGCTTTCTTCATTGTCCAACTTTCACACCCATACGTAATAAGGGGGAATACTATGGTATGAATTATCTTGATCTTGGTTGCCAGCGACATATCCTTACACTTAAGGAACTTTTCTCCTTCATGTCTGCCCTTCCAGTCTCAATCTCCTTCTGATTCCTTGGTTGCAGTCTCCCTTTTGGTTGATGATGGAGCCAAGGAATAGAAAATCTTTTAACAATTTTAATTTCTTCATCATCATCCTTAAAGTTGTGTAATTCCTCAGTAGTCATTACTTTGTCTTCTTGATATTCAGCAGAAATCTTGCTCTAGCATTTTCTGCTTTAACCTTCATCAGTAGTCAATTCAAGTCTTCAGTCTTTTCTGCTAGTAATGTGGTGTCATGTGCACATCTCAAATTGTTAATGTTCCTTCCACCAATTTTCATGCCACCTTCATTGAAATCTAATCCAGTTTTCCTTATGATGCATGCTGCGTATAGATTGAAGTAATGGAAATAAAATACATCCATGTCTGATACCTTTGCCAACTGTTTCTCCATATTCTTTCCTAATAGTAGCCTCTTGTTTGGAGTACAAGTTACGCATCAAAACAGTCAGATGTCGTGGCACACCCATTTCTTTTAAAACCAACTGTAGCTTTTCATGCTTCACACGATCAAAAGCTTTGCTGTAATCTATGAAACATAGGCTCTAGTAACCAATTTGCGATGTGATCTCTAGTGCCTCTTCCTTTATGGAATCTGGCTTGAACATCTGGCATTTCTCATTCCGTATATGGTAGCCATCTTTCTTGTAAGATTTGGAGCATCACTTTACTTGTGTGAGAAATTAATTTGACAGTTCAATAGTCACTGCAATCTTTGATGTCTCCTTTTTGGGGAACAGGTATGTTAATTGAGTGTTTCCAGTCTGTGGGCCATTGTTTTCCATATTTGTTGGCATATTCTTGTTAAGATTTTGATAGGCTACGTTTCTGTGGCTTGAAGCAGCAGTACTGATATGCCACCTACTTCTGGTGCTTTCTTTCTCCCGATTGCTCTCAGGGCAGCTTTCACTTCACTACCTAAACTGTAGTTTCTTCTTGAAAGGAATCTGTCATCCTTCTCTTATGTATAGTTCTTCAGTGTATTGTTTCCATCTTTTCTTTATTTTGTCCTGTTCAGTGAATGTATTTTTGTGTTGATCTTTCAGTATGCCTAACCATGCTTTAAATTTCCCTTTGATTTCTCGGATCTTGTGGAACAGATCTCCCGTTCTTCCTTTTTTTGTTCTCTTCTATTTCTTTACACTGGTTGTTATAGTTCACTTTGTCTCTACGCTGAAGTCACTGCAATGCTGCATTTAGACTTCTGATTCTATTTCTATAACCTTTTACTTTCATTTATTGTCTATCTTTAGCCATTTTAGGAATTTAATCACTCATCCATTGAGGCTACAGGAGTAGTCTCATCATAGGGTATTTGAGGTGATTATCAGAAATAGTTTACCATTTGCCTTCTACTGCACAGTACTAACTAGGGTTAGCTGAAGTGGCACAGCCATTGTCTATGAAAGATTCTCCTCCAGTATCACCTTCCACAACTACTGCTGCCCAGTAGCTACCCTTTAAAGATCCCTCCACCCCAATCACCATTGGAACTGTCCGTTCTCTTCTGCTGGTGTGGCTGTTGATCCCTGAGGTGGGTGGATGCATCTTAGTGTTGTGTCTCAGTTATGACTATTCCACCTTGAGTGATTCTGCTAGGAGTTTAGTCTCTTGACAAACTCCTTACAGTATTACCCTCAGCTTTGCTAAACACAGACAATCCCCTTCAACACATTAAGATATGCATCCAAGAGGGGAACATACACACATACTTTACATTTCTGAAAAATGGCTGTCTTTGCTACTTTTATTTAAACCTACCCTGAGAATCCGACAAGTTTACTAACTATTTTGTAACTTTTTGGCCATTAGAAATGGATTATTCTGTCAATCAGAAGTCCATCAGTGGCTATTAGCCACAAGGTATAGATAGGAACTCTCAGGCTGGGGCAAGTGATGCTCTGTATTCTTGGTGCTGGGGGGGGGGGCAACAGTGGGAGGGCTTCTAGTGTCCTGGCCCCACTGCTGGACCTCCTGATGACACCTGGTATTTTTGGCCACTGTGTGACAGATTGTTGGACTAGATGGGCCATTGGCCTGATCCAACTTTGGCTTCTCTTATATTCTTATGTTCTCTTAATGTTCTGGGGTTTTTTATTCTAAAGAAACAACATGGCTGCAAACATTAGGTCAATTAACTTTTAAGCTTTATTTTTCTGGCATTTTTCATTGCAAAATCATGAATTAATCCTCCAAAGTCAGTTTCTCTTTCAAGTTCATACTGAATAGACAAGATAGCTAGTTGGTTTAATTGTTCTTGCCGCATTGTAGAATGCAGGTTTTTTATTTGTGCTAGCTTGTTGAAACTTCTTTCAGCTTCTGCCACAGCCCCTGGCAGCATGCAAAAAATCCATAGGGCTATACACACTTCCCTGAAATTTAGTTGCAGTAGTTTCTTGTAAATCATTTAATAAGTGGGCATAGTTCATATTCTTTTCCAAAAGTAGACTTGAAGATGTTTTTCAGATGCGGCATTTCACAAGGAAAATCTTTAGAATGATCTGTGCTCTTCTTATGAAGTAGACATCCAAAAGCTTCTTCCAGTTTCCCAGGCCTCTAGTGTCATACATTTTTGAAGTGTAAAAGAATGGTAATGGTTGCTTTGAATCTGCACTCTAATGCTTCGATGACAGTGTCCAAAGTTACATCAAAACCATTCATTCTGAATAAAGAAAGACTCTGGTTTAGCAGAAGTTGTAGGACATGATTCCTGAGATTGAGATTCCTGAGGAACAATGAAATTGTTTCCATTTCAACCCTCTCTTCTTTGCTAATTATGCCAGAATTCCCATGCCTTCTGCAATAAGATGTATTTCCTGTAGAATTTTGGCCCACTGATTGAGTTATTTATTGCTTCAATAATATAATCAATGAGAGCTACCTCTGATTCAAGAGCGATGCCTCTGGCTTGTAAAAGTTTGTACATGAAAATACTTTGTACCAGAACCTAGCAATCTGTCAGATCCCAAAGCAGGAGAACAAACCCACGTTCCAAAGAAGTAAGATTTATTTCCAAAGCATGGTTAATCATGAACATACAGAGAATTGTCCAGAATGACTACAATACACAGGGGCAATATAATATAGGAACTTTAAACTTGGTTAACCCAATGGGCTCAATTCCCTCGCAAGGGAGTTGATTAGAAAAGGCGCGAAGCAGCCTGAGAACTCCAACGGCTCATACCATAAACACAAGTGTAGTTCACACGGGAATCTAATTAAGCAAGGCAAGAAGACATAACACTCCGTCGTCCACCTGTAGGAGAAACTTGGCAGTTACAGTCGCATACCAGAAGAGAATAACACGGGGAGGGAGGGAAGAGGGACACGTCCCAGAGAAATGGCAGCTCGCTGACATACTGCCCACCCGAAAATACCACTTACCCGCCGTCTCCCGGCCTGGGCGGGAGATCTCCCGGTTTGCCCGGGAGACCTCCAGGTTTGCCCGGGAACTTCTTGTGAAACGCCCGAACATGATAAGGGGCCCGAATATCCCCTTCTTCCACCCATTCGCGGTGCTGGGGACCGAAATCAACCCATTCCACAAGATACCACAGTTTACCACGTTTGAGCCGGGAATCAAGAATGCCAGAAATTTCATAATGTTCCTGGCCGTCCACCAAAACAGGAGGTGGTTGAACATTACTGTCCCTCCATTGACATTGACCAGTATCTTTTTTCAACAAACTGACATGGAATACAGAATGTAAAGATTGTAAGTTTTTAGGCAAAAGTACATCAACAGCCACACCATTCAACACTTTGCGAACCTTGAATGGACCAATGTATTTCCAACCCAGTTTTTTACTGGGACGTAACATTTTAATGTTTTTTGTGGAAACATAAACCGAATCACCAGGTTTGATATCCCATTCTTTAGCCCTATGTTTATCAGCTTGCACTTTATATTTTTCTTTAGCCAAATCAAGAGTGTGACACAGTAGAGGCCAAGCTGATTGTAGAGACTGGCACCACGAGTCCGCATCAGAATGGGGTTTGGAGTCATCCCCCGACCTGTCAAGAAAAGGGAGAGGAGGGCTATCGTATCCAAATACAGCTTTAAAAGGAGACATACCAATGGAAGAATGAACCGTATTGTTATAACAATATTCTGCTAAGGGGAGCAAGTCACACCAATCAGATTGTTGATAGTTTGTGAAACAACGCAAATATTGTTCCAAGGTTTGATTAAGACGTTCTGTTTGTCCGTCAGTCTCGGGATGGTAAGCGCTGCTCAATCCCTGCTCCACCCCCATGAGAGACAACAATTCCCGCCAGAATTTAGAAACAAATTGGGTCCCCCTGTCTGAAATGACCTTGGCAGGCAAAAGATGGAGGCGGACCACGTTACCGAAGAAGGCTTTAGCCAAAGCCTGGGCAGTGGGCAAGCTAGGGAACGGTACAAAATGAGCTTGCTTAGAGAACAAATCAACCACAATCCAAATCACTGTTTTCCCTTTGCTGGGAGGCAAGTCAGTGATGAAATCCATAGAAACCACTTCCCATGGCCTGGAAGGGGTGGGGAGAGGATGAAGGAGTCCAGCCGGCTTCCCCCGTTGGGGCTTGGACAGTGCGCAGGTCTGACAAGAGCGTACGAACTCCAGAAGATCTTTGCGCATGTGTGGCCACCAGAACTGTCTGCGTAGGAGTTGGAGAGATTTGACGAAACACCAGTGGCCCGACAGTTTGGAGCCATGCGCAGAGTGCAGGATGTCCCTGCGAAGAGAAATTGGGACATAAAGCCGGTGGCTGGAGTAAACAAACCCCTCGGGGTCGCGCACACAGTCAGGAAAGGCACGAATCACAGTCTCATCCTCACTGGAGAAGGCAGAACGGTATTTAGCTTTCCAATCCCCCTCAGGAGGGGGGGGTGGACTTGCGGCCACCGAAGAACTCAGAGGCGTGGGAAGCTTCCTAGCCCCTCCCAGTTGCTTTGGAGTGAAAACTGAGTCAATAACTACCTCCGATTGGCTGTCGTGCTGAGGGAGGCGTGACAAAGCATCAGCCAGCGAGTTGGAAGACCCGGGAAAATGGTGGAGCGTGAACTGGAACTTAGCAAAGAAGTCAGCCCACCGGAGTTGTTTAGCATTAAGCATCCGAGGGGACTTTAAAGTCTCTAGGTTCTTGTGATCAGTCCAAACTTCGAAAGGAACCCTAGCCCCTTCTAACCAATGACGCCATGTCGACAGCGCCAATTTTATGGCCGACGCTTCCTTTTCCCAAATGGACCAGTGTCGTTCAGCATCAGTAAATTTACGGGACACATAAGCCAGAGGGTGCAGCTGGCCATCCTCACCCTGCTGGAGGATCGCCGCCCCCATAGCCACATCAGAAGCATCTGTTTGCACAATGAATTTTTTTGACTCATCAGGGTGAGCAAGGACTGGCTCAGACGTAAACATCGTTTTCAGTTTGCAAAAAGCTTTGTCGCATTCCGGAGACCATTTAAGGGGGGCCCCGGGTTTAGTAGCGTCAAAACCCTTCCCTTTAGTGTTCAACAAGTCAGTGAGAGGCAAGGCAATCTGAGCGAACCCTTTGATAAAGAATCTGTAAAAATTGGCAAATCCTAAGAACCCTTGAAGTTGGCGACGGGTCTTAGGGGGATCCCAGTCCAGAACAGCTTTAACCTTCTCCGGGTCCATTTCCAGCCCCCCTCCCGAGATGCGGTAGCCCAAAAAGTCGATGTGTGATTGGTGAAACGCACATTTAGAAAGCTTAACAAACAGTTTGTGATTAAGTAACGTCTTAAGGACCTTTCTGACCAGTTTGACATGAGAAGGAAGGTCCTGAGAGTACAGTAACACATCATCAAGGTAAATAACGACCCCTTTGAACAGGAACTCATGTAAGACCTCGTTAATTAAGTTCATGAAGACCCCAGGAGCCCCTTGAAGACCGAAGGGCATAACAAGGTACTCAAATTGGCCAAGGGGTGTGTTGAAAGCTGTCTTCCCCTCATCGCCCTCCCGGATGCGCACGCGGAAGTATGCATCCCGTAGATCAAGTTTGGAGAAGATTTTACCCTTAGTAGCTTCAGCAACAAGGTCTTTAATCAAGGGGAGGGGGTATGCATTGGTGGTAGATACCGCATTCAATCCCCTGTAATCCGTACATAAGCGTAGCCCCCCATCCTTCTTTTTCCGAAACAACACTGGAGCCGCAAAGGGAGAGGATGCCGGGCGGATGAAACCTCGCGCCAAATTCTTGTCAATGAACTTCCGCAGTTCAGCTTTCTCTGCGGGGCCCATTGCATAGATTTTCCCTTTCGGCAGTTTGCAGCCCGGAAGTAACTCAATGCTGCAATCGGAATTACGGTGGGGGGGCAGTTCATCGGCTTCAATTTCTCCAAACACCTCGGCTAAATCATGATATTCCGGGGGAAGGGAATGCAGCTCCTCTGGCGTTAGGACCCCGCAAGGGAATGTCATTGATGGAGCTGCACCCCACGTCTCCACCCATGAATGAGAAACACATTTCGGAGATACAAAGTCCACTTTCCCCTCATCCCATAAGATGTATGGGTTATGGGAAAACAACCAGGGAGCCCCCAACACTAAAGCAAACTGTGAGTCCGGTGTAACAATAAAAGGGCGTTCTTCCCAGTGGTCGTTTACTCCCAATCGCAAGGGCATGGACTCGTGTAAGCAGGGCTTCATTGGCGCCCCATCCATCTGGGTGAATATGATCGGAGACTTCAACGGTTTGATCCCCGCCTCCAGCCCCGCCACCACATTGGGGCTGATCAGGTCCCTCCCGCACCCGGAATCCACTAAGGCTTTCACCCGTACATGGGTGCCCAGGATAGGGTTCATGAGGGACACAGTCACGAAAAATAGGGAGGGGGGTTCTCTCACCACAATAGGCGCCTCTGCAGGGGAGCCCTGTTGCTGTGCGCCACCCACAACAGGACTCGCTCGTTTTCTGCCGGTTCAGTGTCAGAGTCGGGAGAATCCTCCTGGGTTTCTTCGGGCGCAGCCTGTAGCGCCTTGGAGAATCGTGGTTTCGCTGTGCCCTTCTTCGG
>NW_015176016.1:795441-805049 GCF_001447785.1 Gekko japonicus | reverse complement strand
CACTTGCGACCATCAGCAAGCCGTACCACATACATTCGTGACCCTATAACATCAACAATAGTGGCTGGTAGCCACGAGTGACCACTTGCATAGTTTTTCGCATATACATTTTCACCATTTACATACGTTCGGACCTTTGGTTGTTCGCTCTGCGGTTGTGGTTTCAGGTCATTGAGGTCCGGGTGCAACCTATCTAATAGTTGTCAGATCCCAAAGCAGGAGAACAAACCCACGTTTCCAAGAAGTAAGATTTATTTCCAAAGCATGGTTGATCATGAACATACAGAGAATTGTCCAGAATGACTACAATACACAGGGGCAATATAATATAGGAACTTCAAACTTGGTTAACCCAATGGGCTCAATTCCCTCGCAAGGGAGTTGATTAGAAAAGGCGCGAAGCAGCCTGAGAACTCCAACGGCTCATACCATAAACACAAGTGTAGTTCACACGGGAATCTAATTAAGCAAGGCAAGAAGACATAACACTCCGTCGTCCACCTGTAGGAGAAACTTGGCAGTTACAGTCGCATACCAGAAGAGAATAACACGGGGAGGGAGGGAAGAGGGACACGTCCCAGAGAAATGGCAGCTCGCTGACACAATCAAAGGCATAAGAATAAGATGAAGTACCTACTCCCACTGCCCTGTGGTGCTTTGCTTTGTCTAGCAGGTGTTCCTCCCTCCTACCTATCCATAAGGAACTGTGGGACTTGTAGTTCTTGATATGATCATCAAGTCGCAGCTGACTTACAGCCACCTCAATGAGGGGCTTTCAAGGCATGTGAAAAGCAGAGGTGGTTTGCCAGTGCCTTCCTCTGCAGAGTCTTCTTTGGTGGTCTACCATCTAAGTACTAACCTTGCTTAGCTTCTGAGATCTGATATACCACCTTCCCTCCCTCTTGATATTATAGACCAGGTCAAACAGAGGAAAACAAACCTGTTTTCTCCCAGTCTGACTCACACAGTCCTAGTTTAACTGCACAAGCACACTGAGAAGAGCCATAGGCTGGGCAATTCAAAATGTTGCTTGAGATTGCTGCTCTAGTACTGCTTCTCATTGTCTCCAGCAAATCTCACATGAGTTCTGGACCATAAATACAAGAAAATCAATTTCTATAAATATCCTCAAGCATGATCTACAGCTTGTCCTCTTTTTTCCCCCACATGGCAATGGGCATTGCAGTATTGGCCACCACTGGGCCCCTCTGGACCTCTGAGCTCCAGTGAAGTATACCCTTTCCCCTGTGTGGGGACCCTAAGCATGTGGATGAAGGAAATTTCTAAAAGTCGGTTTATTTTATAGAATTCTGCAGGTCACCAAGAGACATGGAGCTATGCAGAATATGGGTCTTTTGCCCTCAGTGGCAATGGAAACTACTTTTGGTTTGTGTGATATTCACATGACTTGCCATACATCGTAAAACTGATTTCCACTGCTTTAATGACTATTTAGTTATTTATTTTAAAGATGCCGTTCTTTGAATGTCTCAAAGTGATTTTCATTCTCCTGCTCTACTATAGTATTTGATCAAATATGTTTTTAAACACACAAAGCCCAGCAAAATGTGTTTGTCCACATATCAAGAGCCGCAATAATTTGTACCACTTTCAGTTCTGTCTTTAACATATACCTTGGTGGATTTACAATGAAATTTAATATTTGATTTAGATTTGTGACATATCATGTAGAGCTGTTGTCTACATGAGGCAGCCAAGTGCTTTTGTCGGTTTAGAAAACAGGTACAACAATTTAGCAAACATGTACCAACTCTAGAAGATGGTAAATAGCGTAATTGGCCAAGTATAGTAGATTGCTAGTCACCCTAGATCCAGCTTTATCCTAGCTGGATTCAGCTTTAGCCTAGATCCAGCTTTAGCTGATAAATCCATCCCCCCAACTATCAACTGCTGTTTATAAGGTCAGAGAAAGGAGAAGTAGAAGAAGAAGAAGAAGAAGAGATTGGATTTATACCCCGCCCTTCACTTGGAGTCTCAGAGCGGCTTACAAACTCCTCTCCCTTCCCCTCCCCACAACAGACACCCTGTGAGGTGGGTGGGGCTGAGAGAACTCTGACACAAACTGCTCTTTTTCAAGGACAGCTGTGCCAGAGCTTGTGACTGACCCAAGGTCACATCAGCAGGTGCAAGTGGAGGAGTGGGGAATCAAACCCGGTTCTCCCAGATTAGAGTCCACGCACTTAACCACTACACCAAACTGGTAGCAGCCAGCTACCCTTACATAATGCCTGTTCAGTTCTAGTTGAGAACCCCCACATCCTGGTTTCTTCATCATGCCTGAATCCAGCTCCATTTGAGAGCCCTCCACTCCACTACCATCTTTGAGGCCCAGATGGAGAAGCAGCAGCAGCAGCAAGGCAACACCCCATCACATCTCAATAGTGATGCATAAATTGCAGATCTTTTCTGCATTCCCCTTCCCCCAGCAGTCATTTTGACCCCAAGAGAGTTGATTGCTGGGTCTGGAGGACCCTCATGGATGAATAGCCACATGTGTCCGAGGCTGTAATGGGGGACGGGGAAAGAGGCAAAATCACCCTCTGCTCCCTTTCTGTTAAGGAAGGAGAAGGCAATTTTGCCTCCTGTCCCCTTCTCACTGCATCCTCCCAACACATGTGGTTGTTAGCCCAAACAACCTGCAGTCCTAGGAACCAACTTTCCAGAGGTTGGGAAGGACTGCTATGGAGAGTGAAATGTAGGTATGATCTGTGGCTGTCAAGAGCCTTCCGCTGACAGATCACTGCATCCAACCTGATATTTCGATAGAAATTTGTATTGTAGTTGCTGGAAGCTGCTTTGAGAAATGCAATTACTTGATATGCATATTCAGAGTATAGGTGGAATAAACCTGAAAGCTGAGAGCTGTTTCCTTTGCTGTCCAGATTACTTGGATGCCATGCAGTATTCAAAAAAGAGCAAAGTGTTTAGAATTGTAGACATTAAACCATATGTATGTGGTCCATATGTGCGTGCTGAGTATTATTTTTACATGCAGCTTCTCTTTATGAGTACAGACTATAACATTCAGATTATGATTTGCCCCAAGCAGAAGGCAGGATGCATCAAAGCAAACCATACCAAAGCTACCCAGAACAAGGATGAGGTATAGTGGAATAAGGTAAAATTATTCACAACTGAACCAGTGCTCAAATAACGAGTTGTGCCGTATGCTGCAGAGATGATAGGCCTTTCTTAGAATTGTCAGTTACAATAAACAGTGCAAACTTCTCCCACCAAGAAACAATCCAACACAGATTTGGTTTCTGTACTCCACTTGCTTGTGTGGCACTTTTTCATGTTAAATAACCTTGTCTGTTTGAAAAAACAACCTTTCTCCCTTTATTAAATACACTGATTGTCTGTTTCTCCCCCTTTGCTGTCTGTTTTCAGATATGTAGCAATGCATGTTGTCTGCAAGAACTTTTGGTTACTTTGTGTATTCCAAAATTGATGAGAATGTGAGACATGTACATATGTACTTTTAATTAGCACATTATATAGAGGAGGAGGGGGAGAGGAAGTAGTGTGAGTAGTCTGTAACACATATATGGGGAATTAATCTTTTTATTAAACATGTATATACACAGTAAAAAGATGTCCTGTGTTGCTCAGATGTTAGATCTCTACTGTCCGTGAGATCAGGAGCTCATCTTGGGCTAGGGGTGAGACTATCTTTATTTGGGAACGTTTCCATACCGCCTTTCCAGGGAAACTTCGCTGTGCTGGCTTAAAAAGAAAGCACAATAAAACGTCATAAAAGTTAGTAAAAGCCACTATTCAAACACATCAGAGCATAAAATAACATAAAACTGGAGGCAGTTTAAAATGTGTCTTAAACATTTCTTAGGCTAAGAATAGGCTATAAATAAACACTCCCTTAGTTAAAAGCCTTGGTAAACAGAAGTGTTTTGGCTCAGTGCGTAAAAGGAAGTGATGTAGGCTGCAGGCAGGCCTCATAACTAGGTGTGACAGAAATCTCTTTAACTATGTAAAAGAAGATTATAACCGTAACTGTCTGTGATTAGGGTCGGGGCTGTTTGGGGGTTTAATCCTTCCACCCCTGCATGGTGTTACTAACTGGGGGGGAAAGAGTGCCCCTCCTCTTCCAGGTTTTTTTCCTGTAAATGTTTATAATGGTGTGTGTTAGTGCCCATTTTCTAAACAGTGCAAGGTGATAGGGCTGAACCAATATAAACATAGCTGTAACTCCGTGTATAAGGGCATTGGGGAGATCTGATCACAGATCACTGAAGGATTTGCTTTGTTTTGATCATAAGAATTAAAATGATATACCTCCATTCAGGGGTCTTTACATAGAAAAAGAGCTGCAGGAGCTCATTAGCATAAGGTATGTTAATGAGTTACTAGGCTATTAGCATAATAGCTCATTAGCATATGCCATGCCCCCTGACATCACAGGAAGTGATGTCAGAAGGGGAAGCAAAAAGGGGAGGCATCTTCAAAAGCCTCCCCTCCCCTTCCCCAGCCAGCCTGTGGGGGGATGGGAAGCGAAGAGAGAAGGGGTTTAAAGTTTAAACCCCTTCTCACTAAAGTTGAGCCGCAGAAGGAGGAAAGAGGGAAGGAAAGAGAGAGAGAGAGTAGAGAGAAAGAGAAGGAAAGAAGGGAAAGAAAGAGAGAAGGGAGGGAAAGAAAGAGAGAGAGAGAAGGAAAGAAGGAGGAAAAGAGAGAAAGGAAGGAAGAAAAGGAAAGGAGAGAAGGAAAGGAGGAAAAGAAAGAGGGCAAAGAGTTGAGGAGCAGGAAGGCTTTCCCACCCCACCCCCATCAAGCCCCCGCCACCCCTGCGGATCCCTCACGCGGGTTGCTCACTTACTGCAGCGCTCCAGCGCGGGCCCCGGAAGGCCAGCAATGGGCTGCAGCATGGGGAGTGGGGGCAGGGCTTGCTGCCACTGCCATTTGTGCCAGCTCCTGGGCTGCCGGAGCTGTGCTCCGGTGCACTCTGGCCCCAAAAGACCCCTGCCTCCATTATTTATATACTAGGAAGTAGCCTTTCCCATGTGTAGATTTTTGGGGTGACTTGAGCTGGAATCTACAAGTGTAATAGAGACTGAGCAGTACTGTAAAGGTTCTTCTACTCTTTCTTATCCAACTGATAAGTGTTGGCTGGCGGTAATGGAATCTGTGCTTGAACATCTCTCATGTGACATTTTTTTTTACAGTAAAAGCATTTTTGTAAATATTGATTTGTGGCTTGTGGAAGGTAACAGTGGACCAAACTAGTGTGGGTCATGTTCTGGTGAGGGGGAGTAGATCATGTGAATGCACAAGATCAGCATTCCAGTGTCTGCAATAGTTTGCTTTAGTTGAGAGTACTGGTGATCACAAATTTTAATACCACTCAGGATTTTTTTTGGAATGCCTTCTTTATCTTACCACCTTTGGGCCAAGTCGTGAGAAAAAGGATATTTGGAAATGATTCTGGTGGCTAATACTCAAATTCCTTCTTACATTTTTCTCAACTCACCCAAGCCTTGTCTTCCAGAGACTGTTTACGTTTCTAAAATTTCAGATTTGCTTTTGGTAGCCAGAGATAGGATATGATATGACAACCTAAGTTTAATCATTATATCTGCAAGGTTTGTGATTAACCTGTTGTTCTGTGTTCTATTCCCTTGGGAATGCTAAACGAATAGGCAACCGTAGGCCGAGTTATACCCTTCTGATTTCATTGAAGTGTGAGTACTTTGTAATCATTGACTTAGAAACAGTCCTGCTTAGGGCTGTGCTGTAAATGTCTGTTGTTACCATCCAAATTGACCTGACCTGGGTAGTTCAGGCTATCCCGATCTCTAAAAGCTTTGCTCAGGTCTAGCCCGTTCTCGTCAGAACTCAGAAGCGAAGCAGAGTCGTGACGTGGAGGCAGGCAGTGGCAAACCACCTCTGAATGTCTCTTGCCTTGAAAACCCCATGGGATCACCTTAACTCACCTGTGACTTGATGGCACTTTCCACCACCACCACCACCACCCAAATTACCCAAATAAATATGTTAATGTACAGACCCAGTGTCAGATTGTGGCATAAAGATGCATACCTGTGCTTGTGAATTTGATTTCTCTGTCACACACAGTATGTTGCTATTCATATTATAAAACATATTTTTGTACTTTCAGCATGCTTCTTGTCTCCAAGCTTATGTTACTAAAATACACAAAAATTGTGGTGCTCCACAGGTTTTTTTGTTGTTGTTTCCCTCCACTATCTCAGCCTATCTATATTTATGTTTTCTAGGAATTCCACCAATATTCTTTAGAGGACTTAGAATATCTCATAGCTGCACAAAAATCTGAAATAAAGCTTTTACAAGAAAAATTGAAACGAGCAGTTCATACACTACCAGATCGTACCCTTTGCAGCAGAGGTTTCCTGGATTGCATCAATGTTAGAACTGGGAAGAAATACAAGGTAGGAAAGCTTTATTGCCTTGTGTATTTGTGTCAAAATGAGGTTGGCAAAGCTTGACATTTTGCTTTGGGACTTGGATAATAACAGTTTTAATAAATGTCGATGCTACTTATTATTCTGGAAGCTTGATCGAAGAGTGTTTTTATTATCTGCCAAAGACTTGTTAAAATAACTGTTGGGAGTAGGAAGTTTTACCTTATTAAACACTGAATAAAGGATTGTTAATTTAATGAAATTATTTAAAGGTTCAATTCTTTGTAGGATTCTTAAAATGAATATTTATTACTTGATACTGTTTGTGAAGATGCCCATTTTTTCCAAACAGATGAATTTAGGAAACTGAGTTTGAGATTTAAAAGTTTGTAATTAAATGCTGATTTAGAAATTCTTTCAACTGGTGCTATTTCCCCCCTCAATATTTTATTATTAAATCTACATTTATTTATTTTATCTATTTGAGTTTGTATTTCAACATGTCATGAAATTCAGGGTTGGTTGCAGCTGTGTCACAAAACAAAACAAAAAATCCCATCTTTTTGCATAATCCTGGCTTTCAAATGCCAGTCTTGCAGTGGTTCTAGAAGATACCCATGTTATGTCAAATATCCAAGGATTGGAAGCTTCTTAGCTATGGTAATGCTGCAGAGAACATGAATCTGCATATGTGCTCTTGTTCCATATATTAATAACAATATTCATAAGGAAGGTGATCTCTAAATTACGGTGTCTCTAAGCCTTGTAGAGTTTTACTGGTGAGAACCCTAGTGGCTTTTGACAGCTGTTGATGAAGTTGCACAGTAACTACTTATGGGGCTATACCTGCTGGCTTGCTGTAACCTCTAAACAGACTTTTACAGTAGCAGAACTGAGAGCTGAGGAGAGGACTTTTATCAGCTTTGTCATTTCGAGTCCTCCAGTGGTGCTGGAACTGTGGCCCAGAAGCGGAGGGACCTCTTTCCTCTCCAGGGACTGTTGATATCTCCTGAGGATAGTTGGCAGTGAGGCTATGTACACTGGGCTCATTGTCCTTCAAGGTCTTCCAGTAGTGTTGCAAAAATTAAGAAGAGCAGCTTTGATCCATTGTTTAAAATGGTAATTCTCTTCTTTTAAACTGTCATATTGCTTTGTAAGTCACTTTTGGTATGAATGTTGGCAAGCAAACAGAGTATAAATGTTCAATTCAATGAAATTATAATCTTGAACTGTAGCCTGAAACGTTTGGAATCTTGTTGAAAATTTAATGAGTGCACATGAATTGAGTTGCATCAACCACTTCCAGCATACAGAATATCAACTATGTTCATTTATAGGAATTAGATCTTATGGGAGTTTTTCATCAAATAGAACACAAGGTATGTTCTGCAAGCTGACAGTCTGTTATAGATTAGAATTTCTTTTTGTTATGCATCACAGAAAAGATGATAATATATACCTGGGAGCATAGTAACTGGGAAATTCCTAATTCAGCACCTTTAGGATTGGGCTGTAAACCTGAAATTTCAACCTTGCTTCCTCTTGGAAGAAGGCTGTTTGAAATCAGTGAACTGTGATCAAATAAATGGTTATATATTACTGGAGTGACCTAGGAGCTGCATTATCATGCCTTCTTCTCGTGGTACTGTGGTAACATTTGGATGTTTGCAACCACTTGTGTGTCGCTTTTCTACCCAGCTGGTATGCGGGCAGTAAGAAAGAAGAGTCACAGTGAGCTAGTATGGTGTAGTTGTTGGAATGTCAGTCTAGGATCGAGGAGACTTGGATTCAAATATTTACGCAGTCAAGAGTGTGACCTTGGGCTGGTTACCCTTTTTTAGCCTAATCTACCTGCCAAGTAGTTGTGAGGATAAAATGGAGCAGAAAAAGTGGATCTTATACCACTCTGGTAAAGCCCAAAAAGGGCCTAAGCTTGTGATGTAATAGAGTATACATAGCACCACCATTCTAGGGGGGAAAAAACTTAGGAATTTTTTTTATTGATTAAAAATATTCTTACTACAAAGCGTCATATCTAACTTTGAAAACAAATATACAAACAATACTTGAACAATATCAACAATTTTAATAATGTTAAACATACAACCAGACTTTTAAATGTTTCTACAAATTAGAATAAAAGTTTCTATAAATTACAATAGACACATTAGTTATAACAATACTGGAACAAATTTCACAGTTATAACTACTATGTTACATAACTTTGTAGGTACATTACATAAAGATAATAAAATTTGATACAGCTTATCAAGTCACCAGGGGATTTGTTTCCCGAAACCAAAACAAGCATTTAAACCATTGAGAAGATTTGGCATCCCTCCCCACCAATTTTAACCTGTTTCAGTCTATTCCAAATATAATATACTGTTCTTGAAATTTCAGCTGCCTGTCCTGATTTTAGTTCTTTATTTCTATTAATCATTGCCCATGAAATAAATAATACATTTGTTATCTCACTATGGACTAGGGTACCTTCCTTTTATTTCCTAGTTTTCTCTTTTGTCCTACTGTACTTTTTGAGTTCCACCAACTCAAGGACTTTGCTGTTTCCTCATTACTTCCTCTTTTTGTTTAAGATATCAGTATCAATAATTCCATTAGTACTATCACTAGCTCTGTGATTCTGAACTTTAACCATTGCATTTATTTGAATATCATCTTTTTCAATGTGTGTTTCCTCTTTACTGTGTGTGTCCTCGTTTTTTTGTTTTAGATCTTCCCATCTGTTTCTGTATTAACCAGTCTCCACACCTCTCCAGGATTGCCATACCCTTCCTTGGATTCCACACCAGATACTACCGTTTCCCAGTCTTGAACTCTTAAGTAGGACCATTTTAAAGCTCTCGCTACTACTGCCCATTCTCTTTTAACCTCCTAGCACTGGGAAACATCATGCTGTACTGTCTCCATGATTGGGTCTCCTGACACTCCCGGTCTTGCAAGAACAAGTAAATCATGTATACTTGCCATTTCACATACAATGTAAAATAAATCCCCCATTTTATTTCAGGAATCGCTGACCCGACGTGATTCAAACACACAGCCTTCTGATCTGTAGTCAGACACACTACTGTTGTGCCACGAGGTCCTAGGAAGGCAGGGACATTCCAATAGCCCTTGTGTATATGATCTTCTCTCCCACTTTGGTCATTTCCCAGCAAAACATCTTGT
>NW_015176016.1:778741-795392 GCF_001447785.1 Gekko japonicus | reverse complement strand
AGAGAATTAGTCATTAATCGTTACTATTTGAAGTTGAAATATTAAGCTCAAGCCACGGTTGCCGTTGATAGCTGAAATCTAGTGTTAACACTTTAGGTGTATTTTTTATGTTTTTGAAGTCCTCAGTAAATATTCTTGTCATGGTTCAGGTGGGGTGTCACCTGACGCTGCCACCACTCTGGATTTAGGATCCCTTGAGAAGGCCCAGAGCACCTTCCCAAGACCTTCAGACCTTCCTTTTGGCCAAATAATAGGTGTGAGGACCAGGCAGAGTACAAGAAGGAAAAGGTTTATTTTATAGGAGGTCAAACAAACAAGGTGCAGGAATAATAACAGTATAGGAGGTATATATTTTATAGGAAGTCAAACAAACAAGGTGCAGGAATAATAACAGTAAGTGGGTGAAAAAAAAGAAATCAAATGCCCTAATGCGTCTAAATATACTGTCCCTAGCTCCCTATCTCAAGTGGCCTTAGACTACTCACCCTTCCCTCAGGATGCGGGTTTCTTCCGCATAGCAGCTTCTCTTCTGGCTCTGTTCCCTGGGAAGAACAGCTTTTCTCTTGCACCAGTTCTTTTATTTCCCAGCCCCCTTCTTCCCTATTGGTCAAAATTGGCACCAAAACTTCCCAAGGCCTTCTGGGGTTTGTAGGCCCAGCCTCCCCTACTGCTAGCCAGGCTCCATGGGCCTAGTAGGCATCTGGTGGCACAGCCCAGATCATGACAATACTTTTTAAGGCTCTCACTCCCCACTCCCATGCACTTTGGTTTAAGGACAGCATTACTTACAGCTCATCTACAGCAAAATGCATCTTATTATCTGTGCAGTTCATCAACGTAGACGTTACTTAATAGTATGACTATAAGTCTTTGAAATGCTATAAATCTGGGGTGTCAAACATGTGGCCCGGGGGCTGTATCATGCCCCCAAAGGGATTCTTTCAGGCCCGCAGTGGAACTGGCAGTCTTCTGCTTCTTCTTCCAGGTCTGATGCTGCTGTGTCATCATAGGTTTGCAGCTTACAGATACACACCTGAACAGCATTCTCAAGATTGCAACAGCACAGTCATTTTGATGCAATAATTCAGAGCAAGAGGTGTCAGTTATCAGACACTGTTAAATAAACAAAATATTGCAGGAGTGCTAATGTTTTAAGCATGATTTTATTTTAAGTAAAAAACCCCACCCTTTGTGTTTGTGTCCTTTATAACGTTTATATCTCCGCTACCTGGCATTACATTTTATGACTCACATGGCCTGGTGCAACAAGGTCTCATTTATGTCAGATCCAGCCCTCATAACAAATGAGGTCGACACCCCTGCTGTAAATGTTTAAATGTTCATAGATTTATATAGCGTAGCCTACTTATAACATGCATAATTATTTACTTCATTTGTTGTCCGCCTTTCTTGTAGAGACTCATTACAGATTAGAGTTATAAAAGCCAATGCAATAAAAACAGTGTTGTACGTGCCATGAACCATGCAATAAAACTGGATGACACTAATTTAAGAACAATAAAATAGAGCTAGTGTAATACATTGTGGATATTGCATTTCACAATTAAAGAATGAAGATTCCCACAGGATTTCACAATTATAGTCAATGAACAATGTGTAAAGTGCCATCAAGTCATAGCTAGGGATGGGCATGAACATGAAAATTCTGGTTCAGGGCGGCTCCCAAACCAAACCAAAAATGCTAGCTAGTTTTTTTGGGGGGTCCTTTCTCCCAGCTGCAGCTTGCTGTGTCCAGAAGACAGGGGGGTCGCCTGGGAAGGGTTAAATGGCTGGCAGCAGGGTGGGTGCGCCTGTCCACTGTTAGGCTGAAATAGCTGGCAGCCATTTCAGCAGTCCATTTCACTTCCTCTCGTTTCCAAGTGGGGGAAAACAGAACCCACTTCTGAAATGACTTGACCAGCTGAACTGAACTGAACAAAAGTCCAGTAAATGTTTGGTGAAGGTGCCTTCCCTGAAGATTGGTTTGGGGACTCCAAACCCAGCCAAGTTTGTGCTGAATTTTGGCACGGGAACCTGTTCATGCCCATCCCTAGTCATAGCCAACCTGTGGCAACCCCATAGGGTTTTTAAGGCAAGTGATTAAGCAGAGATAGTTTGCCATTGCTTTCCTTCGCAAAGTCATCCTTGATGGTTTCCCATCCAAGTACTGACCCCCCTTAGCTTCTAAGAGCTGACAAGATTGGGTATATATTCCACATCCTAGAACACCAAACTGCAGATAGTATCCAGTAAGCAAGGCAGTATAAAGGGAGAGTAAAAGAAGGCTGCCAAACAATTTTACAGGCAATTAAAATTAAAACTTTACTGTTGTTCAGTCACACAGTCAAGTCTGACTCTTCACGACCCCAAGGACCACATCATGCCAGGCCCTCCTGTCTTCCATCATCAGAGGTCATTTCGGGGGGGATCGCGGGGAATCGCAGTTCTCCCGGGTGAGGTACGGGGGGCACATAATGAAGCCCCGCCCGCTGCTTCCGGCCGCCCTACTTCCGGCCCTCATTCAGCCAGGAGGAGGCAGGAGAAGAGGGAGGGTAAGTTGCTTCCTCCCTGCCTCTCCCCACCCCTGCCTGCCTGGGGCCAGGGAGGGCCTTCGTGGGGCTTCTTTGCACTCCCGCCGGCCTTGCAGGTCCACCGCCGGGCCCCTCATGGGGCTCGGCAGTAGAGCTGCAAGGCTGGCGGCGGCAGCTGGGACCGTTGGGGGCGGGGTTGTGGCCTTATGACACACTTCCGGTGATGTCAGGGGGTGTGGCATATACTAATGAGTTATGCTAATGAGTTCCCCTAGCTCTTTTTCTACGAAATGACCCCTGTGTAAACTTTATTAGTAAAGGTAAAGGTTCCCTTGCTCGAAAGCCAGTCGAGTCCGACTCTAGGGTTGCGGTGCTCATCTCTGTTTCAAAGCTGAAGAGCCAGTGCTGTCTGAAGACGTTTCAGTGGTTATGTGGCTGGCATGACTAAACACGCAAGGCGCATGGAACTCTGTTACCTTCCCACCGAAGTGGTACCTATTTATCTACTTGCAATTTCTTGCTTTCGAACTGCTAGGTTGGCAGGAGCTGGAACTAGAGACGGGAGCTCACTCCGTCATGCGGCAACTCGGGTCTCAAACTGCTGAACTACTGACCTTCCACAGCCTGCAGTTCAGCGTCTTAACCACTTGAGCCACCGCAGCTATAAATTGCCCCTCTGCAGTATTCTGTTTTGCTATATCACTGTGCAAATGCCCTCCTGACAGTTTTGTTTTATGCATTCTGCGAAATGACAGAAATGTAGGAGCCTTTCTTACCTTGTCAGGCAGGCCATTTCATCGTATCAGGGCCACAACAGAGAAAGCTTGGGTATAAGCTGCTTTCTTTCCCCACTTTTGCAGAATGGCAGAATTTCAAGAAATACACCATACCAGAATAGTTACTCTGATCTAAACTGTGATCTTAAGCACTGTTCTAACTTCTTTTGAAATGAGGATTGGTTTACTGGGGTATGTTGATAGTCCATTACTTGAACGCCATGGTTCCGCAGCATCTAACCATAGGGCATTCAGTCACAGCTATAATTATACACCAAGGCAGGGGGAAGCCAAGATATCCTCTGTGAAAACAGGACAGGTAAGATTTTGGCTTTGTGAATGTTCCACCTTCAAAGGGAGCTGGGATACTGGGAAAAGATGAATAGTGGTTGAGAGGAGCTGCTAAGGGAGTAGCTCAACTGCCATAAACCTGCATTTTAGATACAGCTGGAAATCAAAATAGTAATATTTATAATGATGAGTTCTCTGTACCCATCAAGTCCCACATGCGTGTTTGTACAGTGTTTGGTCTGGCAGCAATTGCAACTGGCTGTGAATCTGGGAAGTATTTTACAAGGCACAAAAAATAGAGCTGGAGTCGTGCAGATCCTAATAACTGCATGGTAAACTGTGCAGAGACACAGACTGTCACAAACAGCTCTTATATGAAGGGTGGTCTGTATTCCTGTTAAACACCCCTTCTAGCCCTCCCCCAGGCAATATCCAGTGAGGGATGCCTTAAGAGAAGAAGAAGAAGAGATTGGATTTACTTCACTTGGAGTCTCAGAGCGGCTTACAAACTCCTTTCCCTTCCCCTCCCCACAACAGACACCCTGTGAGGTAGGTGGGGCTGAGAGAACTCTGACACAAACTGCTCTTTCAGGAACAGCTGTGCCAGAGCTTGTGACTGACCCAAGGTCACATCAGCAGGTGCAAGTGGAGGAGTGGGGAATCAAACCCGGTTCTCCCAGATTAGAGTCCGCACACTTAACCACTACACCAAAAGGTACATTTACTTAATCAAGTGTGTTAATATCTTGGATTGGTGTGTATAGGTTCACATCAGTGCTTCCTGGTCCATTTGCTTAAGAGCTAAATCAAGTAACTTTGACAGACAGAAACACAGGGTTGGAAAGTACCTCAAGGATCATCTAGTCCAACCCCTTGCACAATGCAGGAAATTCACAACTCCCCCCCCCCCCAATGCCTGCTCTGTGCAGAGAGGAAGACAAAAAAACCTCCAGGATCCCTGGGCCAATCTGAGGTTTAAGATCAAGTGGATTCTTGGGACCCAAGCAAGGAAGGGGGGAAGACACTGCAAGGATTTGGGCCGCTCCTCCACAGGCATCCTTTATGCCGTGAATCCTGGGGTTCAATACTCATGCAAGATGGCTACAGTGCTAGCAGTTGTATAAACGTGTCTCTTTGGGCTTCCACCAATGTAAATATTCAGTTGTCTGTCTCTGTTGTCCCCGTTTAGGGAGCTGTTTGGATCTCTTGTACATGGAGAGGCGAGAGTTTCTCATTAAGTAAAGGAAAAAGATCTCTGTGTGCATGTGTTCCAAGGAACAGATTTCTTTGGTTCCTATGACTTCATCAGATATTCATCTGAGATATTTTGCCTAGGCGACTCCCTTCCCCCCCAAAAAACCTTGAATTGGGACCAATAACTCTTAAAGTGTTCCTATATTATTCTGCTATTTTTCCCCCTCTTACCAGTTTTAGATGTTGGTAATTTATTTCATTTTGATGGATAAAATCTAATAAATAATTTCTTCCCCAAATAGTTCTAATGAAATAAACTTTCAAACAAAATTCTTTCCTTAAACATTTTTCAAAGGGAGTTCTGCAGCAGTCCACCTATTTTCCTGGTTGTTAATACAATTTGAGAACAGAACTTGCTGTCTTACTTTTCTCTTCCTTTAAAAACATCAATTCTGATACATTTTTGCAGAATTATAAATACTTCTTATTTGAGAAAATAAAAGAAATGGAGCAACTAGAGAGAGAAAAATGCTTACTGTGTATCTTAGAGATCAAAATATTAATCACAGTACAGTGGTGTTAAAATGTGCCTCAATGTTCTATCCAGAATTATTCAGGAATTCAGTAAAACTAATCTGGATATTCCTTTTATTTTACATTAGGACATATGACACAGTCAGAGCAAGAAGTGCTACTTTCGCACATCCTTTCTCCAGATTGCTATATGAAGCTGTGCATAATATAAACACACATTCTTGTCTCTAGTTAGGCATATTATAGTTAATGACCATATGGTCATTATGGTATAAGATCTACTGTCTGTTGTATTTATATTCCTCAAGCATATTGTTCCTTCAACTTCACAGTGTGTTAAACTATTTCAAAGGGAAAAAAAGCCTTTCCCTCTTGTTTCTGGTTGTCCTATCAAGTGTAACCTTGGACCCTTATAGAGCAATTAGATCAGCCTCTATCCCCTCCTTTGTAATGAGGTTTCTTGCATTTCTGAGTCTATAACCCTTTAGTCTTCCCTAATGGGACATCATTATTCTGAAAGAAACAATGTAAATGTAAATGAATATTCTCATTAACGAGTCACAGAGAAACCTTTAGTGGTAGCGCTGTGGTAATTCTGCTTGTTATTTCTCTGGTATTCCATGCAGGATTTTTTTTTTATAATTCATTATTAGTATTCAAAATTACTTGTTCTTTAATTTTGCATGTCTTTCATAATCCAGTGTTCCAGCCAGTTCAACCATGTCCTTGTTTTATTCTCCAGGAACCACCTGTGAAACGTTCAAGGTCTCTGTCCCCAAAGAGCTTTTTGAAAGAGTCAGAGGAACTAAGGAAGCTTCAAATAGCTGAAAGAAAGATTGAAAACTTAGAGAAGTCACTACAGTTAAAGGTGGAAAAAAAGTTTTCATTTTCAGTTGGCATAGGCAAAGATAAAAATTATATATGCATTTTACAAAATTGGATGTATATAGTGTTGCCTAATAGAACTGAGTTATTAGAAATGCATTTCCCTTGTACTTACGATGCTAAGATCCACATGCAATAAAAATACAGTATAATGTTCATGCTGGTACTTAAATATATTGATTTGATCTGTTAATTCATAATTGTATTGCTGGATCATTATACACATGACAATGTGCTTTTAGAAATGGTTTCATATGTTACGTATTGCATAGCCCGTCGTGTCTGAAATGGCTGCATGTCTATTTAACCATATGTACCAAAGATCTGCAGTCAGTTGCATCCACTTACAGCATATAGAAATGGAAGAATGGGGGAATATAAGCCATTTTAGTTCAGGCAGTGTGTAAACCATAATCAAGTGGTATTGTACACTTCTAATCTGTAATATGTGGATAGGTACTAAATTGAGTACTATAATTCCAAAGACATAGTATCTGAGCTAATGTTTTAAAATATTTTTAGATATTATTTTTGTAAGGTAAATTTGAAAGTTTTAAGTTCTGAAGGTGTTTATGTTGTCTCTACCATAAGCCCCCTTCCTTCCCAAAGCATGTGTCTTGGGGTCAGCTACATGAATCAGGGGCTGTGATCATACACACGAAATAATCCACTTTCAATCCATTTTCAATCCACTTTCCAACTGGATTTTACTGTGTGCACTGACAAAATCCAGTTGAAAAGTGGACTGAAAGTGGATTATTTAGTGTGTGTGATTGCGGCCAGGGTTACAAATGGCAAGTGATCATCATATATAACAATAAGAGTAAACATGATGTTTCATAGGCTTCCACATATGTTTGTTACGGAAAATACAGTCAATGTTCTCTGGAATATTCTTCTTCACTGTACATTGTACATTGTAACAGGTAGTGGTACAAGAAATACACTGCAGCTTTGATAGTGAATTGTTAAAGACCTTTAACAGCAATACCAGCTTTAATGGCTGGGGTCCATAAGACCATTTCAGGAACATCCAGTGAGGATTTCCCCCCATCTAAATAGTGGAATTTTCTTACTTCCTCATGAGAAAGAACATTGTTGGGTTTTGATTTAAGTCCAAAGTTCTGGGCATTGATAAACTACTTGTGCAGTTCTTCAGAATGTAGGGTTTGTTTCTCATGCTTTACAAGGGATTAAACAATACCCTCGTTATTTAAGTCTTAATTAGCCATGACTACAAAGTCTTTTCAGTTACAATTTAACAAATGGATGGTTGTCAGTTGATTTGTAAATGAGAAATTTAATTGTGTCATTCTTTCATTGTAAACTCTTATAGTTTGTTCAGAAATCTTACTGGTGTCTTCTCATTTTGGATGTTATGCAGACCCGAGAAAATGATGAGCTAAGACAAGCCCATGAAAAGCGCAAAAAAAGGCTGCAGATGTTACAGACCAACTACAGAGCAGTAAAAAAGCAATTAAAGCAGTGGGAGGAGGGCTATAGCGAGTAAGTTACGCATCTCATTAAAACCATTATACCTATTAAATCCAAATGCAACTTTTCTGGTTTAGGTGTCCCAACAAAGAAGTTAGTTAAAGTGAAAAAAATAGTAAACTGATCTAATTTTTTGGTGAGCACATGATACAAACTCATATGACAATATGAGCTGATAATTCCATTTTAGTTTAGATCCCATTTTCAGTTTCACAAATGGACAGAGATTGAGAGTTATTAAATTGTTTTGCCTGCTTAATCCCCCTTTTAATGAATTGCTTCCCTTTGTCTCTACAGCTTTCATATATATTGCAGTTTCCTGCAAATAAACATGTGTAATATGCTATAACCATTGTAAATAATACATGAAATATTTTATCAGTTGATACTGTCATATCCCACTTTACCTATATGTTTGTCATTTGGCTATGATGGACAAGAACAGTTGGTGTTTTAAATTCCAGACTACTTAAATCCTTTAAATATCCATCACTAGTTTTGGTCTCATACGAATTAATTTGGAATTCCAAAGTGGGATGTTGTTAAACCTGAATTATCTCTGATCCTAACTTCCGTTTTCTCACCAGCACCACACTTTCTGTTTAGCCCCATGCATTTAGGGATGGGCAGGTCCCAAAACAGTTTTGCCGCCACATTTGATGATAAAAGTTATCTGGTCCCTGTTGCCAGCCTACACTGCATGGTTTGCGGGTGATAATGGTATTATGATGCAGAAGGGGATGTACATATGTATTGGCCTTGTACTGGGTGAGACCACTGGTCTTCCAAGGTCAATACTGTCTGTTCTGACTGGCAGGGAAAAGCTTGGGAGCCACGTTTCTCTTTGACATGCCACCTGTGGCTCCTCTGAGCACTATTCCCCAATGTGAAACTTGCTTCATTTTCCAGGGAAGTGAGTACAGTATGGCTTGTGGCTGGCAGGTGGTCCCCACCTTGAAACAGCTGCCATCACAGAGACTGAAGGATGGGTAGACTGTAAGCCTGCCTGAAATGCAGGATGCGAGATAGGATTGGAAGTAAAGGGCCTATCCTCTCCAACCCCCCCTCTTCTGTGTAGCCTCTGCACTCTCATACCAGTGCCGAGGTTGTTGCTGGGAGGAGAACAAGCTATATGCAAAGGACAACCACAGATGTCACCTGGGAAAAGAGCAAGTTGGCCACAATGGGATAGCCAAGGTTTTACTACTCTTATTCCAGATTGAGCTTGCTCTCCTCTGGGTGCCTTTGGTGAACTCGCTCTCTCACCTAAGCTGCTGTGCCTCATGCTGAGGAAAGAGTGGGAAGGCAGAGAAGGGAGCTCTTCCTTTCACTCTTAAGTATACAAGAGCTGTCTAAGATTGTAAATTGGTGGGGAGAGACAACGCTACATGCTCAGAGGTGCTTTTGTAATTGCAGAGTTATATATATGGGTGTGCATTCAGATCTACCTGATGCAAAAATACACCCAAAAAATTCCTTATTGGTATTTTTGGGGTATTATTCAGCATCCCAAGTGTATCAGGGATTTTTCAGGAGAACTGAAAAAAAAATATTGAAAATATCCTGTAGATATTTGGAAGTGATCAGCAAACCCTGAGAGGCTGGGCTTGAGCAGATTGCTCCTACCACTAAGCTGTTCCCGGGCTTTCTTCTGCAGTCCCTTTAAACAGGGAGTGTTTAAAGGGACTGCAGAAGATAGCCTACAAATCGGCTGAGTGGGGGAGGAGACCACTATCCCCGCCAGCTCAGCTGAAGCTCTTTTGGGCAGTCCCTTTATAGCAGACTGCCCAAAAGAGACCGCAAAGCAGCTGAAACCCTGGGGAGAGTTCTCTCCATTGGATCGGCTGCTTTGCGGGTGCTTTTGGGTAGTCCAGTTTAAACTGGGCTCCCCAAGAGAGCCCCAACTGAGCCTGTGGGGAGAATTTTCCCTGCGGGATGAGTGGCTTTGTGGCCTGTTTTTGGCAGTCTGGTTTAAATTGGGCTCCCCAAGGGAACCCCAACTGAGCTTGCAGGGAGAGTTCTCCCCACGGGATGAGCTGCTTTGTGGGCTCTTTTGGGCAGTCTGGTTTAAACTAGGCTACTCAAGAGAGCCCCAAGAGAGCCTGTGGGAAGAGTTCTCCCAGCAGGATTGAGCTGGTTTGCAGGGTTTTTTGGGCAGTCCGGGAGAGTTCTCCCTGTGGGATCAGTTGTTTTGCGGGCTTTTTTGGGCAGTCCAGTTTAAGCTGGACTGCCCAAGAGAGCCCCAATTGAGACTGCAGGGAGAGTTTTTCCCATGGGATCAGTTGCTTTGTGGGCTCTTTTGGGCAGTCTGGTTGGGCAGGAGACCCTCATGGGGTAGCAAGAAGCAGCCTTTTTGTCGTGGAGGCTTCAATAACAGGTTCTCAATATCCAATGGCAACAGACGGGACAAAGGGGATTGTGACCCCAAAGTCTCAAAGGCATAACTATCTGGAGGCACCAGTGGGGGGACGCCTACTACTTTTCAGCCAAGCACGGTCCTCCTCCCACCCAGACATATGGACAAGAGACATTGTCACGGATGGATACAAGATAGAATTCCATTCAATGCCACCTCAGCGTTTTATAGTCTTTCCAATACACAAGAACCCAGTAAAGACAGACAGAACCAGTGCTGCAATAAATAACCTATTGGACATTCAGGCTATAGAACTTGTTCCTATAAATGAACAAATGACCGAGGTCTACTCCATTTTCATCACGGTCCCTAAAAAGAACAGGGATTGGAGGGCTATCCTAGATTTGAAATACTTAAACAAATATATCGAGCCCAGACACTTCCGCATGGAGACCCTCCGGTCCATTGCGGAATCCCTACAACCCAGGGAATTCCTCTCTTCCATAGACCTGACGGAAGCATACATGCACGTCCCAATCTTCATTCATCACCAGAGATTTCTACGTTTCCACATGGGGGAGTCTCACCTCTAGCTCCGAGCCCTCCCCTTCAGCCTCTCATAAACTCCCCACGTGTTCACAAAGGTCATTGTTCATCTGATTGTTTGTCTTCGGGAACATGGCATTCTCATTCATCCTTATTTAGATGATGTTCTAGTCCGTTCTCCCTCACGGGAACGATTCCAGGAAGACAAGGCCAATACAATCCAGTGCCTGCAAGACTTCGGATTCCTGGTGAACATGCAGAAAAGCTTTTTGACTCCCTCTCAGCGGCTGGAACACTTCAGAGTGGTAATGGACACTCGAGCTACAAAACTTTATCTTCCTGTCAAAAAGGCAAGGAAGATAAAGGAGTTGGTGAACCAAATCATTCAAGCAAATTATTCATCCTTATCCACCCTGACCAAGATGATGGGACTGATGGTTGCAGCTTTCGACACACTACAGTGGGGATGATTTCACTCCAGACAACTACAAATGTTTCTATGTCTGTACCAGAACTCCATTGCCTTAAGAATGGAGTTTTCCTTGAAGGTACCTCTCCAGGTGAAGTCAAGTTTACAATGGTGGACCAAGCTGAGCAACCTATCTCAAGGCAAGTTGTTTTGGATCCAGGATTGGATCCAGATCTTCACAGACGCCAGTCTATCTGGCTGGGGGGCCATCCTATCCCATCAACCAGTACAGGGCACATGGTCCATGGCTGAGAGGATACTGCTGCTCAACCTGCTGGAGCTTCAAGCCATCAGATTGGCTCTTCAACACTTTGCTCCCCAGATCAGGGGGAATCATATTCTCATTCAGATGGACAATATATCAGCAAAGGCTTATTTCAACAAACGGGGGGCTCCAGGTCATTAGCCTTACACAGCGACTCAGTTTTTGAATTGGGCAGAAGCCAACCTGGCATCAATCAGGGCGCAGCACATAAAAGGGATAATCAACACCCAAGCTGATTGGCTGAGTCACCAGACAATCCAGGAGGGTAAGTGGTCCCTACACAAGAGCATCTTTCGGCTGATAGTGTCAACACTGTGAACCCCACAGATAGATCTGTTCACCTCTCTGGGCAACAACCAACTGAACAGGTTCTACACCAGATACTTTCACCCGCAGGCGGAGGCCATGGATACTCTTCTGTCCCCTTGGCCTGAGGGGCTCCTCTACGCATTCCTTCTAGTTCCTGTACTTCCCAAGCTTCTTCGGAGGATATGAACTGTGAGGGCAGAGATCATAGTGGTGGCACCATACTAGCCTCGCCATCCATGGTTCACATCGCTACAAGAGATGGCGGTGGCTCCTCTCACACTCCCAGTCTCAGAGGACATGCTGCTCCAAGGTCCAATATGGCATCCCAGGCCAGGTTGGTTCTGTTTACCCGCATGGAGATTGAAAGGAACAAGTTCTCAAAACTAGGCTACAATGAGTCAGTCATCAATACGATCCTGGCATCTAGAAAGCCGTCTACCTCAAGGATATACAATACTACCTGGAAGGCCTTTGTCCGATAGGCTCAACGGAAGAAGGTTGACCCATTACATCCGGAACTTAGGTCTCTACTGGAGTTCCTACAAGACGGTCGAGTGACCGGTATCAGGGCAACAACTCTCGAGAGACAGGTGGTGGCCCTGGCTTCAGTCCTCCCCCGGTATAATGGTCTTCCCATTTCTCAACACCCTCACATTTGCCACTTCCTCAGAGGGGCATCACTCAAGGATCCCCCACAGAAGCATAGATTTGTGACCTGGAGGCTTAATACTGTCCTCACAGCACTCACAAAGCAACCCTTTGAACCATTGAAGGACATTTCATTCAAATTCCTGAGGATGAAGACCTTGTTTCTGGTAGCCATTACTTCAGCCAGGAGGATTTCGGAACTGGGTGCCCTGTCAGTTCAGTCAGAACTCTGTATTTTTCACAAGGACAAGGTAGTTATGAAGACAGATCCCACCTTTTGCCCAAAGGTTAATACCAAGTTTCACAGGTTGCAAGAGATTTGTTTGCCATCTTTTCCTCCAAATCCTACTCACCCAAAGGAAAAAATTTGGCATACAATGAATGTGAGAAGAGCGCTCAAATGTTATATTCTCAGAACGGCCTCATTCAGATGGACAGAAGCTATGTTTGTTAACATTTCTCCCCCTCACATGGGGAGGAAGATGTCTAACTCTGCCATAAGTAACACTACTAGATCCTGCATCACTGAGGCCTACAAGAGTTTAAATCAGCGAGTTCTGGCACGTATCACAGCCCATTCTCTTCACAGCACTGCAACAAATGTGGCCTTCACCAATAGGGCCTCAGTGGAAGAGGTCTGGAGGGCTGCCATGTGGTCTTCATTGTCCACATTCATCAGACACTACAAGATAAATGTGTATGATTTTGTGGATGCAGGATTTGGAGAGAGAGTGCTGCAGTCTGTCCTGACTCTTGATGACAACCCCCCTCCCAAAAATTAGGGACACTGCTCTGGGAGATCCCACAAGATGCCCTCTACCTCAGAAGGAGAACGACCATTGGTTACTCACCGTGAAGGGTCCTTCTCCTCTGTGGCTTGGAGGACGTCTTGGCCTTCCTGGGTCATCATTTCTCTATCTACTATGCTGTTTTTTCTCTTCTATTAAAAAAACATATAAGGAAAGTTGCATTAGAGAGAGGTCTTCCTTCCTCCTTTCTTCCTGTTCCAATTGTTGTGGTTCTTGATATTCTCTCATTGTTGATGTTCAAGTTCCTTTTCTTGAGAGAGGTTGCATTAGTGTACTGCTTTCAGAGCACCAGAACCAAGCCTCGGGTGACTCCCATGACAGGAAACAGGAAGCAATTAAAATTAGTCCTGCCTCTCTAAGTGATGGATGGGAATCACCCACAAGATGTTCTCCAAGCCTCAGAGGAGAAGGACCCTTCACAGTGAGTTCTCCACTGTGGCCCCCACCTTATGGAATGGCCTTCCTGAAGAGGCTTTCTGCAAACTATGCAAAACTGGCTTTCTGCAAACTATGCAAAACTGAATGATTAAAGCAGGCTTTTCTGTGAAGACAATAGGGTTGCACTGTATAAAATGATTCACAAAATTACTTGGATTATTATTAAGGACTGTGGTCTATACTGCTATAAGTAGAATCCTATTACCGTATTTTTCGCTCCATAAGACGCACTTCGCCCCCCAAAAAAGTGTGGGGGGGAAGTGTGTGCATCTTATGGAGCGAATACTCCTCTCGGCTGCAGACGCTGCGCGGCTCAGCTGACTAGTCAGAAAGATCTGCTGCGGCTGCACCGGGGAATGGAAGGTGACAAAACACTTGCGCGGTGCAAGAAGCAGAGATGCCTGGCGTTCCCCCCCATTTCTCCCCCTGTGTCTCTTTCACGCGCGCAGCTTCCAAACTTCCACAGACACAAGCTGCCGCACAGGCACAGAGATGCACGGGCGTGCGTCGGCTCCTCGCTTCGCCCCTTCCCAACCCCTTCTCGCCCTCGCGCGCCTGCGCGCTCATGTCGGTTCTCACAGTCAAGGCGCCCCCCCCTCTCCGGTGTTTGCCCCTCTCCCTCCCTGCCGCCCCTTGCCTCACGCTGTCACTCCGGGTCTGGAGGAGGAGGAAGGGGAGGCTGCTCGTGTTAACACTCCTCGTGTTTATCCGCCTTCGGCTCACCGTTCATTACACTATTTGGTTCAGAATATTTTTTTCCCTGTTTTCCTCCTTTAAAAACTAGGTGTGTCTTATGGTCAGGTGCGTCTGATGGAGCGAAAAATACGGTATGTAGTTTTTGCATCACTTTACGCAGGGGTGTCGAACTCATTTGTTATGAAGGCCGGATCTGACATAAATGGGACATTGTCCGGCCAAGCCATGTGTGTCATAAAATGTAATACCAGGTAGCGGAGATATAAACTTTATAAAGGACACAAACACAAAGGGTGGGTTTTTTTACTTAAAATAAAAACATGCTTAAAACATTAGCACTCTTGCAATATTTTGTTTATTTAACAATGTCTGATAACTGATACCTCTTGCTTTGAATTATTACATCAAAATGTCTGTGCTGTTGCAATCTTGAATATGCTGTTCAGGTATGTATCTATAAGCTGCAAACCTACGATGATGCAGCAACAGCAGAAGAACTGGAAGAAGCACCAGAAGAAAGCCAGTTCCACTATGGGCCTGATAGAAGCCCTCGGGAAGCCTGATCTGGCCCCCGGGCCGCATGTTTGACACCCCTGACTTAATGTGTCATGCTAATACTTAGGTTTTGATTCAGTCTGTTTTTTAGCTTTCTGGTTGGCTCTACAACCCTAATCCTATTGCATTGTTTATTGAACGTCCTATCCTGTTGATTATATTGACTCACTCTGTGTAATCTTCCTTGAGTCCAAGTGAGAAAGGCAGGCTATAATGTAAATATAATAAAAGTATACAGAAAACTTTTAGAATAGACAATACTGGTCTACGTGGACCAGTGGGCCAAATCAAAACAAGGCTGCTCCTTAAAGCCATATGCCATTATGTTAATATAGTGTGTGTGTGTGTGTGTGTGTGTACCCTTGTCCACCACTTAATTTCTTATGTTGTAGCCTATAGAATCGAACCTTACATAATTGTTTTAACTAGTAATGGGACAAACTCTAAAAATGGGATATCGTTAGATAGTGTTAGACACTGAATTTTTGGAATGTGCCCTGTCTGAACCATTTTGGTTAACAGTTCTTTCTGGAGTCCTGATTCTAAATGGATCTCTTCACAAACACAATCTAAAGATCTTGCTGACTAGAAATGTTCTGAGAGCAGATTACTTTTGGATATCCTGAAGTAATTTTTAGAGATACATCGAAATTGCTGAAGAGGGGCAGGGAGGAATTAAATGTCCAAGTTAGTAGCATCCAAAACCTGCATAACTAAGTCCTTTATCTCATGAAGGACCCATTCCATAGGTGTCGAACTCTTTTGTTACGAGGGCTTGATATGACATAAGTGTTACTTTGTTGGGCCAGGCCATGTGTACCATAAAATGTAATGCTGGGTACCAGAGAAATAAACTTTATAAATGACACGGGCAAACTCAATTAATGATATTATTTCTACTCAAAATACAAAAATGATTGATTCCTATGAGTGAAAGCAATTGATTTACTGGGGAAATCCACAAATCCCCAATAAATTTATTTAATCATATGAAAGACTAGGTTTTTTCCAAGGGATGCCATAAAAGGGAGGTATCTTACATTTCCATACAAATTACTTACGTTTCGTATATATAGCATTTATAGGAGATGAGTACAAAACAAACAACCTTTATTGGCATAGCAACCTGTTACCATGTGGGCTTGTATTTGCATTTTATCTATGTTGTGCTTATGAAGTATTGCTCAAATGTCTATGTATCTGTGCTTTTGGGACCCAGGGCCCATTGTGTGTGTGTGCGTGCTGCCATGCGCTTGAATAGCTGGCCTTACACCTCACTCTGTCCCTGATGGGCACTGCTGAGATGCCAGCCACAGTGCACATGCCTTCCCTGGAATTTTCCACTGTGCCCCTGGCCCAAAGAGGTCACCACCGGTATGCACCAGGAGACATTTGGAGAAGCACCAGGCGTGACCACCCTTGATGGATTATGGGAAAGCACCAACTCCCTTCCTGCTATCTGGTTTGGGCATTGAAAGACAATACTGTTTTATTGCCCTGAGGACCAGGCTCATCTCTACTCCAAAGGTCGCCAAGGAAACGGAGATTTCACACATCACCACATGGCCCCGCTTTGATGTAGGGATAGAAATCCTCATATTGCCCACTGCCCTCTTTAGGACGTCACCCCTTAGTGGACCTATAGCTTTAGAATAGAGGACGGATCTTAAGATTTATGACAGGTAAAGCCATGCCCAGAACAGAGCTGGTAAAAAGGGAAACGTGGCTTTGTTCGCTCTCTTCTCTTCTCTCCAGCTTCTGCTTCTCCCCCTTAGAGCACTAAGGTGCTTCAGGTGACTCTCTAAGTTCCCCGGAGTCGCGACCAGGGAACGCACACGTGGCGTGGCAGGACCAG
>NW_015176016.1:695484-777684 GCF_001447785.1 Gekko japonicus | reverse complement strand
CTAAATTTGCGGATGATACAAAGTTGTTCAGGGTGGTGAAAACCAGTGAGGATTGCGAGGCACTCCAAAGGGATCTGTCAAGGATGGGCAAGTGGGCGTCAACATGGCAAATGGGGTTCAATGTGGCCAAGTGCAAGGTGATGCACATTGGAGCCAAAAATCCTAAATATAAATACACATTGATGGGGTCTGAACTGGCAGAGACTAATCAAGAGAGAGATCTTGTTGTAGTAGATAACTCACTGAAAATGTCGAGACAGTGTGTGACTGCAATAAAGAAGGCCAATGCTATGCTGGGGATTATTAGGAAGGGTATTGAAAACAGATCAGCCACTATCATAATGCCGCTATATAAATCAATGGTGCAACCTCATTTGGAATACTGTGTGCAGTTCTGGTCACCACACCTTACAAAGGATATTATAGCTTTGGAAGAAGTGCAGAAAAGGGCAACTCGAATGATAAAAGGGTTGGAACACTTTCCCTATGAGGAAAGGTTCAAGCGCTTAGGGCTCTTTAGCTTCAAGAAACGACGACTGAGGGGTGACATGATTGAGGTTTATAAGATTATGCATGGGAAAGAGCAGGTAGAGAAAGAGGTACTTTTCTCCCTTTCTCACAATACAAGAACTCGTGGGCACTCCATGAAATTGCTGAGCGTTCGGGTTAGAACAGATAAAAGGAAGTACTTCTTCACCCAAAGAGTGATTAACACATGGAATTCACTGCCACAGGAGGTGGTGGCGACTACAAGCATGGATGGTTTCAAAAGGGAATTAGATAAGCATATGGAGGAGAGGTCCATCAGTGGCTGTTAGCCACAAGGTATAGATAGGGACTCTGGGGCAAGTGATGCTCTGTCTTCTTGGTGCTTGGGGGGGGGGTCAACAGTGGGAGGGCTTCTAATGTTCTGGCCCCACTGGTGGACCTCCTGATGGCACCTGGTATTTCTGGCCACTGTGTGACACAGAGTGTTGGACTGGATGGGCCTTTGGCCTGATCCAGCATTGGCATCTCTTATGTTCTTATGTAACCGAATTATAACAGGGAGGAAACACTCTGAACACTCATGCAGCTGTTTGTCATGTGGCTTCAATAATCTTCTGAGAGGACTTCTGAGTAAGAACCTGATGGTTCTGAGTTCCCTGGCTGACATGGATTTCAAAATAGTTTAATAAAACAAGCCATTGTTTTCTTCTTTTGACAGGAGATGAGTAAATAAGGTAAGTAAATAAGGTAGTTTGTCAGCAACCCAGCACAGCTACGATCTGTCTCTTGCTCTTTGTTTCCTCTCTTCCCACTTCCTACCTCTGAGGAGCTCGAGGAAGCACACTGGACTTTCCCCTCCACCACCTCATCCTCACCACCACCACCACCCCTGTGAGGTGGTACAGATTGAACGACTGGCCCCGGGTGACCCATACAATAGGCTCTTGGCTCGGGGTGTGTGTGTGTGTCTGAACCTGGCACGTCCAGATCCATTCATCACACGTTCTCATCCCTTCTGCATTTTCCACAGAAGCAGCGGGGCTGAGGGGAAGGCCTGACAGAGAAGGTGTTTCTGAAACCTCCAAGGGGTGCTTTTTGCCCTCCCAATGACCCCTTTTCCTTCATGGGCTGAGAACAGGTGTGGGGAAGAAGGGAGGTCACCATCCCCCACCCTCCCCAACACTCACTCTGCCTCCTAATTCTCTGCCTCCGAATTCTGAGGCTGTTCAGATGTGCTGTGGTGCCAGCAGTGCCTCTTCGCTCCCCCACTCCCTTCTGAGGCTGGGATGTTTTCCCCCTCAAAGTGGCATGAACAAGACAGCCCAGTTGCCTCCCAATCCATGTGCTGGTCCTCCTCCTCTCTCCCCTGCCAGCCCCAACCTTTCATCGACAAACCACCAATCTGTGTGTCTGCTCTTGCCAACCCACTTCACCGTCACCGTTTGGTGTGGAGGTGGCAGCACCAGCCATTGTGCTCTACCTCTCCATGTAGTGACTTTGCCCATCTTCACTGAGCTGCGGTTGGAGGAGGTGGGAGGGGAAAAACACACCACGCCTCCTCTTTCTCCGCCTTTGCTGCCATTCCCCCCACACTATTTTACCTCAGCCTCAGACCTGCTAGCAATTTCCTTTCTATTTCTTGACAGCTTCAAACACACTCATTTCATTGTATGTGACCGCTTGCCTGCTCCTCCCCCAGCAGCCTCCTGCCTTCCCTCCCTTTCACCAGTTGCTCGGAAGCCAGATAAGAGCCCTGGACTGGCTGGTTTCGGCCCCTGGGCCTTATGTTTGACACCTTTGATCTATACTAACTGTAATTATTGTTTATTAATCAAAGTCCTATATCTTACTGAGAGTCTCAGTAAAGAAAAAAGGTTTCAATTGTCCATTTGGACCCAGCTGAGTTATCATTTCTATGTAAATTAGTTTGAACATACCAATTCATTTCCATAGATTACATACCTTATTAAATAAGAAGGGTATATTGGCTGCATTTGTGTGCTTATGTAAAGGATAAAGATGACCACATTACAGTTCTTCAAGATATGGCTGTAGAAATTGTGGAAAGAAAATAGCGGAACTAATTGAGATTCTCTACTTCTTTGACCAGGTTTTTAGGAATAACACTGAATCAAGGCCTTGTATTGATTTCTGTAGGGGCCTTTGCTGCCTTTTTATTCCCGATAGATGGTAGCTGAGTGCCTGGGCTTATTAAAACAGATGAAATGACCATCTTTCTGCTTCCATGATTTCCTTTTTTTTTTGTCATCCAAATGGGAGCCTCTTGATGATGGCTCTGTGGGATTATAGGTGTGTTTAGCTGGTAAGATGTCATAGCTCTTTCATTTTCTGTCTTTAATACTCTGGGTTACTCTGAGAATTGTACATTTACTGAATTAAACAAAAGCATTCACCTTCCAGTAATTTACAATGAGCCTAGAATTGCAGTCACAAAGTAGCAGTTCGGTTAAGATGTAAAATTAGTGAATATGGAAGCTGAATGTTACCTTCCACAGAAAAACTCCATTCTTCAACACCTGATATGTTATGTTGAGGAATACAAATTTTCTACTGGAAGAAACAACTGACCTTCTCCAATAATAGTTGTAATAAAATTCACTAGAGGAAACTATCCAAGTTGTTATAAAGCTGCAATTTGTGCACAGTCTGTAATTATTAGTGCCCAAATGTGCTTGAGAGACTGTTTTAAAAACACACACCCAGTCTTGAATCCAAAGAGATAAGACAGGATGTGTGAGTGTGTTAAAGTGCTGTCAAGTCGCAGCAGATTTATGGTGACCCTGTAGGGTTTTCAAGGCAAGAGGCTAACAGAGGTGGTTTGAAGGCTGGATAGAGATGTTTTAAATAAATAAATACTTCTCTTATTATATTCATGGTAGCCTGGACCAAGTGCCTGTATTCTGAAGCTCTTATTTATTTACATTATTTATAGACTGCCTTACTCAATGGGATTCAAGGCAGTATGGGATTATGGGATTACGGCTTCTGTAAATAGCAGCATACTTTGTACCCCACATGCTGCAAGGGAGATGATCTTGGCAGCATGTGGTTCTAGTGCTATACTATAGGAAAGAGAGAATGCATGAACTTCAAAGAACTAAAATTAAAAAAAAAATACTGTGGGAGAAGAATAGTTGCAATCCCGGTGTTCTCAGTTTCTTTAATATTTATTTATTTATTTATTATTTCGATTTGCTACCCCGCTCAAACCCCCTAAGGGGTCTCTGAGCGGCTTACAGATTAACCTTTATACCTAATCTATGGCCACAGAACACAGGGTGGGGAGGCACTGGAATTCCCGGGTCAGCTTTCGCCGGCTTGACGTCTCGGCAGTCTCTGGCTCCATTTTTCTTTCGACGGTCTTTCTTGTGGTGCGTCAGCAAAATTTGTATTCCTCAACATAACATATCAGGTGTTTAACATTTTAAAGAGCTACATCCTGATGCACAATGGACAGGAACAGCTGCTGAAGAAATGTCTAAAAAATTAAAATCTTAAAATGAATGGGAAGGTAATGGGATGAAGTTGATGTAGGTCCCTCTAATACTTGCACAACATTCCACACAGCACTACTGCAGTGTCACCTGTGGGGAAAGTAGCATTTTCCCAGAAACAAAACTTTGCTATTTGATTGCTGGGAAAAGGTGATATTGGTACATCCAAGTTGCTTCCGTGAATAATATTATCTGTATCTGTCACTTACTTGCAGCAAATTATATTATTACATTGCTATAAGTTGATAATCAGGTAAGAGCTGTAATAGAAGCATTGAAGTGCTAATGCTGATTGTTGTTGTTTTTTAACTGGACAGGACAGAATTTGGTCTAGAATGTGAATCCAAAGGATGCCAAAAATGGTTTCATAAGTTCACTACCTCCTTGTGTGCCTCCAGGGCAGGAGTATGTGTGCAGAATAAGTGGGACTTTATGGTCCCATGGTTTGCATGAATATTTGCATGGAAATTAGATAACTTGATTTGGATTCTCAATAGTGCCGAAAAAGAGCCTGATGTTGACTTTCCCCATCCTTAGCTAGCAGTAAGCATCCAAGTCTTCCTGGCACGTATGGGAGGCAAGTGGCTTCATCTTTTCCATGTAGCATTCTGTTACTGGTTCCTCCTAGCCCTTGCTATGTGATTCTCTTTAGACTAGGAGCACTGACTGCCCCATTCATGTATACGTCTCCTGCCAGTGCCATGTGCTCAGTGTCTGGAACAAGTGCAAAGACTGTTAACAATCATGCATTTTCGGTCTACATTACATGCACAGGCTCTGGGTCTAGGATGATGGCCATCCCTACCCAACATGCATTTTTGAACCCTGACAATCCTGCTACCCTGTTATAGTGAGAAAGATGGACTGTGAATAATATAAATGAGATGGGCAGAACTGACCTTCCGTCCACTGTTCATTGGCTTGGGGTAGCATTTTGTGTTTGCTCCCTCAGTGCAAACCACTTAATTTTTCTAAATTGTTTTAAAAATTTCAATGCCACTTTTCTCCGAAGTCATACCACCAAAGGTGCTGTGTCCTAGATGCATGTGAAAAAAAGCACAAAATAGGTAAAAACCTTGCTTATTGAAAACAAGTTTATTTTCTTCACATTTTCTTCAGGGTAAAGAAACTTGCCATGATACTAATTTTTAGCAAATGGCTGTGAGGTATGTCTTCCCTCCCAACCAGCAATGAGCCATCTGTTCATAAGTTTTCCCGGCATTGCCCCCTACTAAGCAGGTGGGCTCCACAATAGTTTAGTCAAGGGGGGGAGGCTTTAGCTCTCTGTAAGGGTTAGATGGTAAAGCACGGGGGAAATCCTTTCAGAACATTCAGGCTGCTAGGTGGAAGTAAATCCAGTTCTCCTTGATGCCATTTTTCCTGGCATAAAGGAGAAAAGGGGAGAGACCTGGGCCCAGCCTTTAAAGCAGAGCCAGTTAGGCCTAACCATCCTCCCTTTCATGCTCAGCCTTGTTCCCCCACCCAGCTAGATAGTGGTAGTTGCCCCATCAAGATGGGACAAGTGAGGAGAAGAGAAGCGACATTATTGGCATGAGCTGCCGTAGCCAGTCATCTTGCCGCCTGCCCATATTATGCAGGGTACTCCAATGGCTGAAATTCCAGCTTACACAAAATACAGTATCTGAGCAGGGTCTCATAGGCAGATCTTAAAGCAAAAAGTTATGTGTGTGGGTTGGAAGAATCATATAGGAGTAGATATTCTCCCAGGAATGAACGTTACAAAAGCCTAATAAAATAACAAATAAATAAAAACAGCAATAGAGAGCAACCGCAGTTGCCTGATTATACAGATAATTCATGGGTGCAATGTGGGACTTCTGTTACATGCAAAAATACAAAAACTGGCTTATAATATTAGTTCAGAGAAAATGCCACTGCTTTATACTCTTCAGTGTTACTTTGAATTATATTTTTGCAGTCTCCTCCATTGCAGCTCTTGTAACTAACTTTAAATTATGTTAACTGTAGCCAATATGTCTCCCTATCACCTGGTTCTTCCAATTTAATTTTAAAGCATGAACTCATGTTTTGTAAGATCATTCAATTGAGAGGAACCCTACAGCTTTGTACTTTCATCCCTCCCCCCTTTTGAGAGGAGTTTTTAAACTATTTATCCTTTTCTATCCCTTGATTGAGTAGGATGACACTCCTGATGCTGAACTTAGTGCGGACACCCGATCGGCATAGCCCGCTGCAGCCCAGAACTCCTGAGCTCACGCGATCCGCTAGCCTCAGCCTCCCCGGCAGCTAGGATTACAGGCGTGCCTGTTTTCAATGCATTAAACAGATATTAATCTAACTCATTGGACTCCAACTGTGTGTTTTCAATTTGGCACAGGAGCCCACAGACACAGATGTGTGTATCACTCGTAATTCTTTACCGCTTTACATACAACACACTGCAAATGGAACAAGTGCTAACATCGTATGTCACAATGCTAATGTCACATATGTGTGAATGGAAATGGAGAAATGGAAATTACAAAGCTGTGGGGGTTCGGCATACCCCTGGCCCACTGTTTACCCCTCCATTGTGACTACTCTTACCACTAGATGGTTCACCAAGCCTCCATGAAAAGAGGGAAGGGGGCTACAACACCAGGATACCTGTCCACTGACCTCTGCTCCCCAGTGCTCTTGAGCAGGATCAGTTACAACATCCTTGGCCTGCTTCTGGATCCTCTTCAACCAGTGGGATGTCATGCCTTTTTGGCCATTTCCATCCTACCCATGTGACCTGCAAGTATTGGGGGTTGGAGGGAAATTCTCATTGGCTTGGGCAGGTGTGATGGATGGCTTCTAATTCTGCCCTGCAGGCATCCTGAGAAATCCCTGCCTACAAGGAGAGTAGGCAGATACTAAGTGTAATTAGCCAATGAGACACTGTGGAACCTCAGGGCAAGGGGAGAGTTAAGTGGAGGGCAAGTCAGTCATCGCCTCAGACAAGGTTGGGGAAACAACAAAGAAACAGGGAAAACTGCTAGGAGATTAGTTAGGCTTTGCCCAGTGAAGGAAAAGAACTCAGACATCTATGGTCTAGGTATATAAGGCTCTAGGGCCAATAAAGAGGTAGGAATAGAGCTGATATTCTATGTTACCTTAGGGAAATAGTAGGTTGGGACTTGTGAGGAGACTGAGGGGAATATCCCAAGAGGCAAGCTAACGCTGAGATTCTTGGGTTTAAGGAGAAGTTCCAAATAAAATCGTTCTTTCTCTGACAGAAATAGCCTGTCAGTTCAGTAAAACTGTGTGTGTGGATTTGTAACTGTTTTAAAGCAGAGTTCTGCTGTCCCTTGCTGTACTAACCAATAACTTGTTAACATTCCTTGTCTTATCCACCAAACCACTAAGCACTGAGCCCTTCTAAAGAAGAGACTGTAAACTTATTTGTTGTGTTGTGAAAGAAGATGTTGGTGTGAATCACCTTAGGAGAAGGAGAGGGGAGGAAGTAGTAGAAATTACTTCAGATTCCTATTCTGCCTCCCCCAGCTTCCTCTATAATAGTAGCATGTAATCCAGCACAGTTATTTGTTAAAATTGCCTTACTGGCCATTTGCAACCCATGCCATAACTGAAAGCAACTCCGACATGGCTACTGGAAAGTGTGGCAGGGTGTGTATGGGACCTGAGAAAGTACCTGGCAATTACAGCAAGTTCCTCCTAACCCCATTCATCTGGCATTTCCCCAGCACCTGTCTGCAGGGCTGCCTATTATTTTAGAGGCCCCCACTGCCCCCACCAGAGGTTTGGTAGAGCATCTTCTTGGCATGCAGGGGCTGTGGCTCAGTGGTAGCACATCTGGTTGGCATGCAGAAGGTCCCAGGTTCAATCCCCGGCATCTCCAGTTAAAGGATCTGGCAGTGGGTGAAAGACCCTCACCCTGAGACCCTGGAGGACCGCTGCCAATCTGAGCAGACAATACTAACCTTGATGGACCAAGGCTCTGACTGTACAAGGCAGCTTCATTATGTCCTTGCAGAAACCCTGTGAGGTAGTTTAGGTTGGAAGATAGTATATTAGATCCCAAGTAAGTGTAAATGGAGTGGGAGAAAACTTTCCTGCCTCCCATTGCAGCCCTCCGTGCTCCTTTGGGTCAGTAGATCCAAAGGACAGTGTGGAGGCAAATTGTGCATCTGCAGTGTGTGCGGGGGGGGAATTGGCAAAAATCTCCCTCTCCTCTTTTTACAAATGGAAAAGCTGCACTGACAAAGGAGCACCTGAGGATCCAAGCCAGCTACTCATGCTCTCAACCAGTGAGCAGTTAATGTAAAACCATATTTTAGTTTAACTATGGTTGGAGTGATTATCCCCCAGCTCAGGTATGTTCCTCTACTTCAGTACGTTAATTTTACAATATACGGGTTCCCCATACAGGAAACAAAAATCATGTGTCTTATTTATGTGGGTTCAACACCCACAGAAATAAAGAGCCAGCTGCAAATATATGTATGTGCATGACTTTTCTAGGGAACATTAGCAACGTAATATCATGTAGCTTCAAGACATATCAATCAAATTACAAAATAGGCGATATGAGGGGTTTTTCTTGTGCTTCCTCTATTTATTTATTTGTTTGTTTGTTTGTTTGTTTGTTCAGTTTATACCCCGCCCTCCTCAAGGCGGCTTACATAAAACACATATATAAATACAGTTAAAATCATACATAAAACAACCATAAATCCTACGTAAAACAGTCATAAACATTTCCTAACGTGCCGGAGCAATACTCAAGTAAAGTGAAATACTCAAGTAAAGTGCACAAGTAAAGTACAAGAGCAAGTGATGGTCCAGATAGTAAGTTCAGCATTGGTTCTCTTATCTTTATATTGTGCTCTTTTTGAGAAGTTTCTGGGTTCCTTTGAATTGTGTATTTGTCACACTTAGGGAACTGTTGACACTGGTTGCTGGGAGAAATGGTGCTCAGAGACTATGCTTGAGATTTCTCCCTTAAATTTTCTCTCTGCTGACTGTATGAATGAGACAACTACAATCAAGCACATATTAGTTTTGAATTGTGAGTGTCCTGTTGGCAGTTTATCTTTCTGGGTTAATAGGAGTTCTGTTTTCTTCATTCCAAAATTTATTTAAACTATACTACTTGCAGTAATTATCAGATGTTGGGTAGAAAGGATGTTCATTTTCCCCCTGGACTTTAAAAATCTGTTATTTACTTATTTTAAAAAAACAGGACCAGAAGTAGTAATAGTGGAAAGAAACGTCCGGATCCCCAACAGCTACGCCAGGAAGATTCTGATGCTGTATGGAATGAGCTGGCTTATTTCAAAAAGGAACACAAAAAGCTATTGCTTGAAAAGTGAGTTTCTGGTTTGTTTGTTTTTAAATGCATTTACATTGAGAAATGTAGTGCTGGTTCCCTGAGTCTTTCTCTTGTTGGGGCTTGAAGGCCACTCTGAGGAATTCCTTTCAAATACCAAAATTAAAACATCTTCTTCTACCAAAAAACAAAGAGGGGGAAAAAATAAGTCCTCCTCCTTCCCCCGCCTCTGCAATCAGTGACAAGTTTCCTAGCACTAACTGAAACTGTATTACATGATCTAGGGATTGTGTTAATTAATGTGGCTCTCATCTGTTGGAGGTGTCGCTCTTCATTAGCCTGTATTTTACACACTGCCGTGCTTCATTTTTGGAATGAGGTGGTGAGGGGATAACCTAGCCAGCCATCCTTGTTTGATCTCCTTGATACATACGCAATGCAGAATGCCTCCGCTCTCTTGGTTCCCTGCCCTGTCCTGCTAATCCCAGCTGAGCTCATTATGGTGTAGCCTTGCTGCTACTCTTGGAGCCAGAGCTGTCCAAGCTAATTACTGGTAGCAGCAGAGCTGCCTGTTAAGGGTCTGGAGTGGATCTGCTAACATGGTCCTTCGTAGTGACCTGCAAAAAGCACGAGGGAGTTGCCTCTCTTTCTTGCCGTGCACAGCCTGTCCTTTGGGTTTAGCGCTGATCCCTTCACACAGCTCTTTTAGCTGTGGTAAGTGTAAAACTTGGTGAAGGAATTCTTACTTTAGAAAACATACAGTTTGCCTCTTTGATCTTTATAATTCATAGACGATTATACTCACCCTGGTAAAGGAAGAATGTTCCCTTTCACACCAGACAAAAGGAAGGCAGTAGGCATTGCATAATTAGCCTTTGTAACAATGTTTTAAAAATATCTTTGTCGAGTTGATTTTGTTGTCTAGCAATGAACGTACTTGAAACTCTGAGCAGTTTTCGGTTCTTCTGAGACTTCTGAGACAGTGTGTTTGTTGGGAGTGTGCCTTCCAAAATATTCAAAACATTCTGTCAGCAGTAGAATGTTGAAGTACCTCACTTTAGCTTTCCTGCTGGTACTACAACACAATTCTTTCTGTAGCACCAGCTTCTTTAGCTCGGCCTGTGATACTATCAGTTTTGCCAATGATACCAGCCCTAAGATAAGGATTTGCCTCCCCGAAGATCCTTGCTTCAGGAGTTCAGCTAACCTAAGTAGTGGGGCAAATTCTGGAACAGTAAATAATAGCAACTAAAGAATGCAACTCTTTCTCTGTGTTTCCTTGATAGAACATCTGAGTGTGCTGTGGAAGAACAAAACCCAGTATTACATATGTAGATATGTATGTGTCTGTGTGTGTAGTGGACACTGTGAGTTGAAGGTTAATGTATATATTCACTGCAGATCATGGAAAATGTGAACATTATCTGTTTATGGAATAATAATGGTTTCTAAGTAACCACAAATAATGTGTAGAGATGTAACACATAAGAAATTCAGTTCATTGTGTATTAAATATACTTTGCTTGCAAATGGTGTTGGAGAACATAATAAATAATCCATTGTGTTGATTAATCTGAGGCGAGTGAGTGACAGAGACAGTTTGTATATGAAATTTAAGGTAGATATATTGTAAATTAGCAGAATTCTGTATATTAGTGCTGTCTACATCTCAGTCTGGTTGGGGTAGAGAGCACATTCTCCAAGCCCTGTTGAAGAGTATGTATATAGACTGAGAAATGCATACAATTCCTTCTTGTGGAGAGATTTACACATTCTCTATGATCCATGATGAATGTGCACAATCACTGGTTATTACATACATTAACTGTCCAACATGCATTACCCCAACCAATTCTCCCTCTGAGCAAAAATTCTACTTTGTGAGCTACTTGCATTAAAGTTGTGAGCGAGTGATTTGGTTACTGCATAAATTAGTTTGGTCTGGAGCCATCCTTCCTGAGCTAAAACAAAAATGTGTGAGCCAGAGGCTAAAAGGCTAGGACCCGGATCCACCCGGGTCCTGTTTGCGGAGCCAAAGGGTTCATCCTGGGGTCTCACCTCGGCCCTTCGCATTGGTGCTGGAGCCACAAACTATGACCTAGCTCACACTAACTTAGAGGGAACACTGACCCCAACGCATATACTGATACATTCTTTCCTGTTGAAACACTTTGATTCATTTTGCGGCACCTTGAAAGTCTGAATCTACTACCTTGTTTCATCCACAAGATCATTCATATGGGTATGCTATCTCAGCACTTTCCCCATAGGACAACAGGGTATTCTGGCACTTCTTCTAAAAACTAGGAGAAGAAAGGTCTACAGTGCATACAAAGAGGGGTCTCTAACTTGTTGTTTTTAGATAAGGCAAGATGAAATACAGTAGGGTGACTGATTATGGACAGAATGCTAGAACAGTTGAAGAATGTCTCAGGGACCTTACTAGCCAACATTCTGTTACTCCTGATGAAGAATTTTTAATTTTCAAATACTCCACCCCTTCCTTAATTTCATTAACTTTGGATCTGTTTTGGAACAACTGTTGCACATTAGCTAGAAAGCTTGTAATTTATCCATAAAGTCTTTAGTGTTCTCAGAACCGCTCTCTCAGGGCCAGACTAGACATGACAACATCCTTGCATCTACCATGGGGATGCCATTGCCATTTAAAAGCCTTAAATGGGTGATTTATAGATGTTGGGCTTGTGGCAGGACGAGGTGCTCTTGTGCGCATGTGTCTTTTTAAGTGCTGTAACAATATCAATCAGCACGGAGGACAGGATGGACTAAGGATACTGGCATCAGAACTACAGTCAAATCATTGACACAGTTCAAATACAGTAACAAACGTTGTCTTATTACATGAAGGTTTCCGGGGTTTATGGCATGCCACCCTCTCTTCCTCCTCCTTTCGTGCGTGATTTGTTAATTAAATGCTTCTGCTTTTGCAGGAAAATACAGCTCATTTACATTTCTTTTCCTTGCCTTCCATACTGTGGTTTATTCAGACTGTCACTTTTTGAAATGTGGAAATGTTTGGCTTGCTGCATGCAAAGCTTGGACAAATGTTTGAACCTGAAGATCTGCCAGATCCATTCCACACAATGACAAACCAGGGCTAATTTTTTATGTCTAAAACATGCCCTTCTCCATGAAGAACTAACTTACCTACTTACCTCTTCCTTTTAATCTTCCTGATTGCATTTAATTCAGATGTCTGGCTACAACTGTAGAATTTATGTGACATAATTTTCCTCCATGTTAGCATTAAATAACCCAACTATTTTATGGGATGTGAAGAAGAGAACAGGTGTTGGGAAGTTTATGATATATGGCCACTCATCACATCCTGTGTCACTCCACATACTAGAGAAAAAAACTACTCAGTTGGATGCACTTGGCAGAGAAATTTCACTGTCTTATTTTAGGCAACTGAGCTGTTCAGACTCATTGATTTCTTTACATCAGTTGAACAAATTTAGAGTCCAGTGGCTCTATTTACATCAGTTGCAATAGGATGAAGAGAAAAGAGGAATGCAAACTGAAGTCCTCCTGAAATGGAGTTTGTGTGTTGCACTGTGCATTTGGGAACCATTTCATCTACTAAGGCTAGAAGGAGGATTCAAAGAAGCTTTAATATTGTTGGCTCTCCTTAGCCAAAGCAACTCTTGTTCCTAGTTTACCAGCTATTCCAAAATACAGTTCACGGCAGGTCGAATGTATGTCTTTGCTCAAGTACATTTTCTGCCTGAGAAGGCTACAATACTTGGAACAGATTAATCAGAACAGGTGTCATTCTTTCACATTTTGCCTGCTGAATGGGTGTGTTCAGGGGTGGTAGCTCCACCCCTGCACTTACCTGCTCCTGAGGAGATATCGGTGGAGGTGTTAGCCAAATGGCTATATTTCTTTAATAAAAGGTTGGGGAATTATGATATTAATGTGCAATTGGCATAACTAAGGGGCACAAGCCTATGTATACAGACGTTGCACCTTTCCAGTAAAACCAGAAAATAAACATAGAAGCCAGATCTTAAAGAAATGGATTCTTTACTGGGATATTTTCAAGCATACAATAAAAACACAAACACACATACACTTATTCAGACCTAGGAGAATTAGAGAGAAAGGGACAGCTTTGCATTAGCAGGTAAAAACGTTGATTGGGTGATACTTGCCTGTCTTGAAGAGATGGAAGTGATTCACAGGAAAAATGGGGAGACTATGGGATTGTATTCTGGACCAGCAGAATATGTGGAAAGACTCTTGGGCAGCTACTCCAGAGTCCACAAGATAGGGCAAGGTTAGGTATAGATGCAGAGAGAGAGAGATAGAGAGAGCATGGCTGGTGAAGAGATGGAGAGAGATGGAGAGAGAGAGAGATGGAGAGAGAGAGAGAGAGAGATGGAGAGAGAGAGCGAGAGCGAGAGCGCATGGCTGGTCATGCTCTTTTATACTAAATTTGAACTTGGGGGCGGGTTTCTTACCAGCCACTTCCCCTCATGTCCCCAGGAAGTTGCTAAAAAAACCAACTGGTTGCAGATGGTCATGTGATGACCAGGAGAAGGGGTTTAATGGTTGGGCAATTGACATAGTGTTTCTCTAGAGTGACACCGTTTAGAGAGCGGGGGTTTGAGATAAAGGAGAAAGAATAGAGTAATTCCCAGTACTTGGCCAGCCATCAGCGTTACTGATCCGATGCTTGGCAGCAGCATTGTCTTGATATGTGCAGGGTGGGTGAGTGAGCTAATCCTGGCACAACTTGGGGCAAACTATGTGCAGTATAGGGTGAAGATGGAGAAGAAGGTGGGGGGGGGAAGTGCCTGCATGATGGAGACAAGGCTTGTCACGGCGTTTTAACAGGGAAGTTTGTGTTGTCTTTGCAAAGCATGGCTTCTCTATTACTCTGGCTGCTGGTTCCAAGTGTCTGCGATTCTTTGGGAGTCTGGCACGCTGTCTACCTGGGTTTGCAGTCATCTTTAGGGAGGCAGGGATGGATAGCATCGGGTCTTCCATTGGTCCACATCTGGTTTTAACATAACTTTCAATCCAAGGCTTCCCTCAGCTGGGCATGTGTTCTTTGTGTGGCTCTGTCTCATGGGCACCAATCAGTCCATTTTCCCTGGCACACTCTTTGCACAGCCCAGATATAGAGTTATATCACAAGTCCATACTTTATAAAAAGCTTGCAAGGCAACAGAGAACAGACTCACCTGAGGACTGCTGAGGGAGGCAACCCAACCAGAGGCTATGGGGAAGGGAGCAAGGACGAGGCCAAGTCTGGAAATGCACCAGCAGCCTGGTGCATGCCTCTGAAGAGAGGCAGGGTTCAGGCAGCAAACTGCACCTAGGAAAAGGCCAGAGGAGGAAACTGGCAGCAGCCGGGACCTTCTGAGACCTGTGCAGAAAGGCAGAGCAGCCTCTCAGAACTTCTGGGGAGAATGGAGCTGGAGAAGGGAGGGTCCAGCAAGGGAGGCCATTGGCCCAGGTTCCATTCATTGGCCATGGGCCTGGTCTTTAAGAGAGGGCAGAGGGGGGAGTCCAGGGTCAGTCCACCTCCAGGCAATCCTTTATTAGGGCAGCCCAAGGAGAGCCAAGGAAGAAGGGCTGGGCTGCTCCCAAGATGTTCTGGGAGTGGGACTTAGCAAGCAAAACAGAACAGGGTAAAAGGGAAGCGCACCTTCTTGTTCTAGACTGAGGCTCTTCTCAGTCCTAGCCAGAGAACGGTGTGCTGGAGGATGCTGCATCCTCAGACTCCATCCCGAAACTGCAGGAGATTGACAAGGTGGCTATCTCATTACATGAGCTAAGATCTTCCCATGACTGTGGATAAAAACAAACTGGATTTATTAGACCCTTTGTCCAAAGCAATGCAGCTGAATACCATTTTATATATGCATGCAGTATTGGTGCAATCTATGTGCGTGCATAGAATCGCCAAGAGTTGGACACAACTGAATTACTAACAACAACCACAACATGTGTGTGCATATACACAAATGTGTACTGAAGGGGGACTGCTGCTGCAACAGTATTTATTATTTATTTACAATGTTTTTATCTCCCCTTTCTGCCCTTACAAAGGCCTCAAAAATAGGTACCAATTTTAAAACATACATGATAAAAGGACATCTTAAAACCATTAAAGTCAGCCCTCCAAAACACACATAATTAAGACAATCCAAACCAGAGTTAAAACACATACAGAACATAAAAACAGCATTTAAAATTGTGGTTATGAAAGAGAGATCATTCAGGGAAAGCCAAACAAAACAAAAAGGTCTTCACTTGGTGGAAGATGGCAACAGAAGGGTACAGACGAATCTCCCTGGGGAGAGAGTTCCAGAGCTTTGGTGACATGACGAAAAGGCCCTCTCCCCGGTTGTTCCGCCTAAACTCAGAAGGTGGGGGCAACCAAAGTAGGACCTCTAAAGATAATCATAGTGGTCAGGCAGGTTCATAATGCGTAGGTGCTCCTTCAGGTATGTTGGTCCTAAGTCATATAGGGTTTCGTAGGACAAAACTAGCACCTTGAACTGTGCTCAGAAACAAACTGGGAGCCAGTGTAGATGGGCCAAGACTGGAGTGGTATGGTCCCTACAATCCATGCCAGTCAACTTCCTGGCTGCAGCATTTTGTACTCATTGAAGTTTCTGAACACTTTTTAAGGGCAGCCCCACACAAAGTGCATGGCAGTAATCTAACCTAGATGGAACCAGGGCATGCACTACAGTGGCCAAATCTTTTCTGCCCAGGAAAGCCTGCAGTTCCTAACCAACTGAAACTGATTAAAGGCACTCTTGGCCACAGCTGCTAGCTGTTTATCCAGCAATAGGCCTGGGTCCACGAGCACACCCAGACTATGGACCTGTTCCTTCATGTGGCGTGTAACCCCATCTAGAACATATGGCACCTTAAATCCCAGATCAAACCTTCTGACTACCAGTAGTACTTCCATCTTGTTGAGATTAAATTTCATCTATTAACCCGCATCAACTCTAAAAGTTCCTCTGCACACCAGTTCAGTGTTTCTACAGCCAACCTGGGATCAGCTGGAAGCACAGGGTAGAGCTGAATGTCATCTACATTTTTTTGATGACTCAGCTCAAATCTCTGGATGACCTCACCCAACAGTTTCATGTAGACCTTAACAAGCTTAGAGGGCAAGATGTAGCCTTGTTGGGACTCCGTAGGCCTAAGACCAGGGGATAGTCCTCCAGCACCACCTTCTGAAACTTACCCTTCTGGTAGAAGTACCACAGAACCGTGCCTTGCAATCCTAGCCCAGAAGCATACCACAATCAGTGGTATTGAAAACCACTGACAGATCCAGGAGAATCAACGGAGTTCCACTCCGTCTGTCCATCTCCTGGGGCAAGTCATTCACCAGGGCAACCAAGGCTGTTTCAGTCCCTTAACGAGGCCTAAACCCAGACTGGAAGAGATCTGTTTCAAGGCTGGGGCGACCAGTCCTATCTTTAACTACCTCTCTAATCCAGCCTGCCAGCCTCCACCCCTGGAAGGATTTAAGTAACCAAGGAGGGCAAGAGTCACGGAAGCAGCAGATGATCAGGTGCCACTGTGTCAACAGTGCCGAGGAATTTAATTGCATGCACAGTGCAGCAGTGTGCAAATGATCATTTGACAGGCAGCGCCTCTGGGGTGAGGTATTTCAGCTTCTTCTCCAAAGTCAAATCGAAAAGACGGCTGCATATTAATGCAATCTACATAAACTTCCAAAGATTTGTCCTTGATCACCCATCAAAGAAAAGCACTAAACTGCTGATCCTGAACTTATGATTGCTTCCATTCTTCTTTGGGATTATGCTGCTACAGACAGCTAGATACTCTTATTCAGCTAATTGACAGTGCCCTCTTTGGCATATCTACATCCTTTGCACTATCATTTTGGAATTATGTATTGGCAAGCTAAGATTAATTCCATGCTAAAAAATTAAAATAGTTAGGGCTCACTTTCTTTCTAGGAAGTGTACATTTAGATGTTTGCCCTCCACAGGCTTGTGGCAATGGCTAACACTTTATTATTACAGAAGTTTTAAGAGAGTTATTTAGCTTGCCCAAGTACCTCTGGGCCAGTTGCATCCTCTCTTTTGTGGATATGTATTCTGAATGGTGTTAGTCTATACTGAACTATGATTGGAAAACCCTTTGTTTCAGACAGTACAGAAGCAAGGAGCAACGCTGATGATGGTTACAAACAAAATAACAAGTCTGTGCTCTTACATCCCACGTAGCTGCTGAGGCTTCTAAATATAGGGTATTGCTACTGATATGTGGCTAAAATTCCCAATCCAGGCAAGATTTACTGTAGAACAAATGCATTTTTATAGCCTCAGAACCTATCTCAAGGTGTTGTCTCCCAACATGGAGGCACAGGAAACATATTTCTTTTCCAATAAATCTGACCTTGGATGAAGCTACTGCGGCAACTCAAAATGCTGCTGCTGATCTCAGTTTTCCATGGAGCTTACATTGTGGCACTGGGTTCTTTGGCTTCTGTGTCAATCTTCCTTTCTGAACTCCCAAGGATGTTTTCTGTGGCATCCTGTCTGTTGATTTCATTTTGCTGGGCTTTTGAACTGTTCATGCTGTTCCTTATTTGAGATCAGTTATTTTACAGTTCGTATAACTTTTTTCTTGACAGTCTATGTGTTTATGCTCCATTAGTTTAAGAGGGCCATATTGTCTTTGTTCCCTCGTATGCAAGTATCTCTGACTGATTGCTGAGTGCATGTTTTACTTTTTATGGTCAAACTAACATATACACAATAGAAAAGTGATATAAATCATGGTCATTATATATGGATGACTTCAGTTTGTGATGCCTGATCAAGTGGAGAAATTTCTGAAATGATGTGGTCCTGTCACATGTGGTTTGATCCTTGACCTTCATGGCTGATAGTGTCAAGCACATTTGCTCAGAAAGGTAATAAATGTCTCTTTGTTTGAGGGTGACTGCTTTGAAAGCAGTAGTAATGAACCACTTCCTAAAGAAAGTGTCCCCAGACCTGAATGACCTAAACAACTACTGCCTGATGGCCAGTGTTACTATCTTGGGCAAGGTGATTGAGAGAGTAGTGCCTAGGGAGCTTTAGGTGATCTTGGACAAGGTAGATTATCTAGACCCTCTACAAAACAAATTCAAGTCTGGGTATGGGATGGCAGCAATCTTGGATTCCCTGACTGATCTTCGCTGAGCAAATGTTGAGGAATGCATTGATTATGATATCCTCATGGAGGGTTTTGAGAGTTGGGGGCACCATGCTTTAGTGGTTTCAGTCTTATTTGGCTGGGCATTTCCAGAATGTGGTGCTGAAGGACTACTTATTGACCCTGTCATATTTCTGCTGTGAGGTCCTGCAAGAGTCCATCCTGTCCTACATCCTGTTTACATGAAACTGCTGGAAGACATTGTTTGGGCATTTGGAATGAGGCGTTGCCAATATCTCACCACTCTGTTTTTTTCCTCTCAGTTGAGTTGAGTCTACAGAGGTCCTGAAGAAAGTGCTGAGATTTTTAGTAAAGTGATGATCATTCTAGACAAGACTGAGCTGCTATTGATCAATGACAAAGCTGCTTGGAGACTAAGTAGCAATCTGTCCTGTAGTAGCTCACGCTCCCCTTAAAGGAGCAGGTTCATATCATGGGAGATGCTACTGGATCCTGGCCTGTGGACATTGCGGTATCCTCGGTGTCTCACAGCACCTTTTATCATCTTTGATAATCCAGCTGTGGCCATTTCTCAAATGGATCCCACAGTGATCCATGCTGAGATCACATCTCTGTTAGCTTACTGTAATGCACTTTACATGGGTACATCTTTAAAAACTGTCTGAAATCTTCAGTTGGTCTAGAATCTGGTGGATAGGCTATTGTTTAGAGCTGGATACAGGGATCATGTTACCCCTGTGCAGAACTTGGTATCATTTTAGGGTGCTGAATGTTGTTTTGTTCTGGTTTTGTGCCCTTGCCTTGTTTTTAATAGTTTGTTTTAATAGCCTGCTTTAATTTTATTAATTCTCATGTTGTTATTTTTGTTATTTTATTGTTTTGTTTTTACTTTGTGGGATGCTTCAAGCAAGTCTCTGGAGAGGCAGCAAATAAATTCTCTAAATAAATGGGAAGTGGGTTCAAGCGACTGAGATTCTCATATAGTGGCAGATGGAAAAGGTCATAGGAATTGCCACCAGCTTTATTGGTATACTGCCAGGTTGTGAATTACATTTCTCTGCATAGGCGAATATATGTTGGGACTACTCATGAAAGTGAAAATGGGTGTTGTAAACCCACCTTGGTCTTTTGTATATAGTACTTGGTCATATTTCTGTCGTGTTCTTTCAAGAACATCTGCAAATAAAATAATACAAGAAGTTTGCATTGTGGCCATATCAACACATTGTTTAAATAATTAAAAATATGTCAGATTTCTTTGTATAGTAGTCTGTTGGGGTCTTGCTTCCTTCTCTTGCCCTCCAGAGTATGCAGAAGCCCATTTACTTAAGCAAGGTTTTGAATGGAGGCTGCTACAGATGAGACTGGAATTTTTATTTGTGGGAAAATGTGGTGTGGGAAGGGAGCAGTTATTTTATTGGATATTCTGGCTGATGATCAATATGAGAGATGTTTGGGAGCCAGAGAAGGAGAACTGCTGCTGCTCTGATTGATTTTGTAATTTTATTGTGCTTTTAGATTTGCCAAAGGTTCTCGGGGGTCTGGAAGGGATGTCTCTCCTATGAAAAAGTTTATGTACAAATGAGTCAATGATTATCTAAATATAAAGTGTTTCACAGAGGTTAATAGAGATAGGCCTGCTACATTAAATTATTTTTAATAACACTGACAATTATTACAGTGGGGGCATTCTGAGTTCTTGTCACTTTCTCGCTATGCAGGGCCTTAAGTGGACAAATGCCTATATGCTGCACAACGACCTCCTTCCCCTGATTGGAATAATGAGGTGGAATATAATGTTCCTTGCATGCAATTTGTGACAGCGAAAACTTATTAATGTGATTTATCACTGACTAACTCAGTCAAAGGGAGTTAAGGTTGTACTTTATGGCAGCTATAAAATGTAAGCTCTCATTTTATGTTTTGATTTCCTCAAAACCCAGTTTGGGCTTGATCCAAACATTACTTTGTGATTTGGGATTTGTTACAGGGTGGTTTGGCCCTATGCTCCTCCGTTTTGATTTCCTTAAGAGCTACCACAAGCCTGTGATTGGGGAGTTGTGTTAGAGTGGTTTGGCCCTACATGATTCTGGTAATGTACGTAAACAGACACCACATGAATGGTATGGTTGAAATAGTAACTTCATAGGCTGCCATCACTCTGTGCCATTAAAGTTTACATTTGAATAGACCCTTAAATATGGGCTCAAGACATATGGGGCAGATGTGAATATGACTGCGTAGTGATTTCCAACTCCCAGTGATCTGTAAGCTGCCTAGGTGTGTGTTCACAGTTCAATTCTAAATATATCAGTATCTCTCCAAACACTGCTTACCTTGAGCTAGGAGCTGCTGTAGTTGATATTTAAACAGCCATCATGTTCTAAGTGCCTCTTTTGTGCAGTAGGGGCCATTTGCAATTTTACCCCTTGGTCTCCAAGAAGATCAAATCAGTCAATCCTAAAAGAAATCAACCCTGACTGTTTCCTGGAAGGCCAGATAATGAAACTGACGCTCAAATACTTTGGCCACCATATGAGAAGGGAGCACTCACTGGAGAAGACCCTGATGCTGGGAAAGATTGAAGGTCAAAGAAGACGGGGACGGCAAAGGATGAGATGGTTAGACAGTGTCATAGATGCAACGAACATGAAATTGAGCAAACTTCAGAGGACGGCGGAAAACAGGAGGGTCTGGCGAGATCTTGTCCATGGGGTCGCGAAGAGTGGGACTCGACTGTGCGACTGAACAACAACAACAACTCCTTTGACAGAAGGTAGTGGTTCTGGATGGATGGAAAACACCTAAGAAATCCTTATCTGTAGGTCCCAATATCTTCCCCTCAAGGGAAACATAATATGTTCTGTGATTGTTTTGTAGATTATTGTTTGTTTATGAGATGCTGCTCCTGATGCAGGTGGAGAGAGGCTTTGTTCCTTCCTTTTGGAACCTTTTCTTGCTGAAAATTAACACCATCAAGGTTCTTTTGCCTCCCTTTTGTCCAGTCTGAAGGTGAATATAAGCATTTTACCATGTAATAAAAGAAGCTTGGTGGAAGTGATTTACAGTGGGGAAAAAGGCTTGAGGAGGATTCGGAAGGCCTCTCCTTCCATGCCTGTCTTTCCCTTCAGATCACTCTCCTAAAAAAAAAGTCATGGCAGTTACGCAGAAATCTTGTGATTTTGCTGAATTCCATGACATTTCAGGGTTTGTCAAGACTTTTTTTTGTTGAGGGCTTCTTGGCTCCTCCTCAGAATATACTTTGGTGATCAAGCATCTCATCATCTGAAGATAATAGTAGTGTCCTTCTTCATGACTGGGCTGGCTCATTAGAGCTTGGCAGCTCACATTCTTTGCACCACAGGCTGGTGAGCAGGTTTCATCAATATCAAATAGGAAAAAGTCTGGTATCTTGTATTAATCAGAGTGTTGTTTTCTCTGACAGCTATATTTTAACGTGATCCTTGCCTGTGGGAGTATGTATAGAAATCCGTGTTTGTACTGGCTGTGGAAGAACTGGAGTCTATAACTTAGAAATTTGGGGTTGGCAAGCAGCCATTGCACAGTTGCAGAGTGAATGCTTAGTATGTAGAAGGTTTTAGGCTTAATCCCTAGTATTTCCAGTAGTTTGTAACAAGGCTGGGACCTTTGCCTGTGACCTTGGAGAGTTACTGGCAGTTATTGTAGATAGAACCATATTAAATGATTTAATGATATGAAAACAGCTTCATTAGATTTATTGAAAGCATTTTACACCAGTATTTGGTCCCCAAGGCATCTTAGAAAACTCTGATAACAAGTTAAAATACAAAAATATATTTATTTCCTATCCTTTTTCCTTTAATTCCCCCCAACAAATCATTTGTTGTGAAAATAGGAATATTTCTCTGCCATAAGGTGAACAAATATGATAGAACCAAGTGTCTACATAAATACATGTTAAGTGTCTTGTAAGTATAGTCTTGCCATGGCCATTAAAATCTCCTGCAATGGTAGTCCTTATTTGGACTAATTTCACCTGTTGTGGAGCTGGATATTCCTGCAGTGGTTATTCAACTAACTCTAGATGGAAGATCCAGAAAAATGTCAAACCACTGTCCTGTGCTTGTTGAAGAGCTGCTCGATGGTTATCAAGCAGTAATCACTCCTTGATAACCCAATTCACTAAGGAATTCAATAAATCATTCTCAGTATCATGAACATGACTAAAATGTAAGTAATTCTTGTACTTTTTTTTTTTTTTTTGCTTTACACTTTCTTTTGGCAGCCTTATCCCCCAATGTATGTAATGGTTTTTTGCTTTCTCACACAGGCTAGATCAAACACCTGCTCCAAGATTTGCTCTTGCCTCCCAAAGCTGTCAGTTGACACACAAATATACAGACCTTTGGAAAGAGCAGATTTTGCCCTTATTGGAAGCAGATGTACCTGAATCTTAACACTGGAGTAGCAAAGGGAAAACTTTTGTCATACTTGTATTTGACTGCTTAAAAAGCCAGATCTGGTTCAGACTTCTTCCAGCTATTGTAACCTTTAGGACTACAGGGGAATATGAGCATGCTGAGCTGTGCTGTTCTTTTCAGACCTAATTTATGACATCTATATTGTCCATAGAATTAAACAGCAATTTTTAAAAAATCAGTTTTACCAAGATTCACTTAGAAGTAACTATAGTTAGGTTGACTTTTATATAGTAACAAGCGAACCTGCAAGGACTTGCAGGAAGCATCTCATTTCCCCCTCCCCCACTATTTCTTCTTCCTAAAAGCCTCCATAGCCTCTCCACTTTTTGTGTTTCCCACTCAACAGCCAATCTACATTTATCTGCCCCTTTGTCTTCAGATTCTCCTATCCCCCTGCCAGCACCCTCCACCTAGGAAAAAAGTGGCTCAGTTGTGTAGTGCTGGTAACTGGGCCAAGCCCACTTGCTTGTTGGGAACTCTCAAGGACTTGTTGGGGGATCTTGCTTTCTCCTTCATCTCCCTCCCTGCACTATTTCCAGTTTGGTGTAGTGGTTAAGCACGCAGACTCTAATCTGGGAAAACCGGGTTTGATTCCCCATGCCTGTACTTGCAGCTGCTGGATGACCTTGGGCAAGCCATAGTTCTGGCAGAGCTGTTCTTGAAAGAACAGTTCTCAAAGGAGCTTTCTCAGCCCCACCTATCTCACAGGGTGTCTGTTGTGTGGAGGGGAAGGGAAAGGAGTTTGTAAACCAGACTCCGAGTGAAGGGCAGGGTATAAATCAAATCTTGGTGCTTGGGGGGGGGGCAACAGTGGGAGGGCTTCTAGTGTCCTGGCCCCACTGCTGGACCTCCTGATGGCACCTGGTATTTTTGGCCACTGTGTGACAGAGTGTTGGACTTGATGGGCCATTGGCCTGATCCAACATTGGCTTCTCTTATGTTCTTATGTACTGGCTGTCTTCATTCAAATGAAAGGGATTTCCACAGCTGCACTAGCAGCTGCATCAACTAGAGAATCAGGAGGACTGGTAAACCCTCACACTTCTGGTTCAATTTCCCCTGCAGGCTTTCCCTCTTTTTATTACCTCTTGTCTTTCCCCCTTCCTCCTCTTTGGCTTTTCCTTCGTTTAAAAAAATTCCCTTCTTTTCTTCTTCTCTGTCCCTCCTCCTGGCAGCCCCTATATCATTTCCCCTTTCTCTCCATCATTCTCCCCTTCTCAATCATTCACCAACTTACCTTTTATCTCCGGTTTGTGTTATTCCTTGTTGAAAGTTCACCTTTTGGCTATTTCGGCCTTTCACGACCCTATTGAGGGTGTTACTGTTTTTTTCTCATTGTATGTCTAAATCATTTTTAAAAGGAATGTTGCCGCTTCATCCGCCTGTTAAACCTTTGATCCCTGCCTGGAGTCTTTCCTTAGTTCTTTCGAAGTTGATGGGGAAGCCTTTCGAGCCCTTGGGGGAAGTGTCTCTCCACCTCCTATCCTGGAAGACAGCTTTTTTGGTTGCCATTATGTCAGGTCGACGGGCCAGTAACATCTGCGTGTTCTGGTCAGACCCGCCCTATACCATCTTTCATAAAGAGAAGGTAGTACTCCGACCAGACCCTGTTTTCTTACCCAAAGTGGTCTCTATTTTCCACCTCTCCCGTCACCTCTGCCAGCTTTTTGTGCAAACCCCTCCGATAATGGTCAGCATGCCTTGTCATGCCTTGGACATTCATCAGGCTCTGTCCTTCTACTTAGACAGGACTCGCTCCTTTCGCAAGGATGTTCAGTTGTTCATAGCCTACGGAACCCCACATAAGGGTTGCAAGATTTTTTCCCAGCGTTTGGTGAAGTGGGTGACTTTGACGATCAAGCACTGCTATGAACTTGCCCGTGAACCCCTGCCTGATGTAGTCCGAGCCCATTCCACGAGAGCTGTGGCTACCTCTTCGGCCTGGTCAGACCCGCCCTATACCATCTTTCATAAAGAGAAGGTAGTACTCCGACCAGACCCTGTTTTCTTACCCAAAGTGGTCTCTATTTTCCACCTCTCCCGTCACCTCTGCCAGCTTTTTGTGCAAACCCCTCCGATAATGGTCAGCATGCCTTGTCATGCCTTGGACATTCATCAGGCTCTGTCCTTCTACTTAGACAGGACTCGCTCCTTTCGCAAGGATGTTCAGTTGTTCATAGTCTACGAAGCCCCACATAAGGGTTGCAAGATTTCTTCCCAGCGTTTGGCGAAGTGGGTGACTTCGACGATCAAGCTCTGCTATGATGTTGCCCGTGAATCCCTGCCTGACGTAATCTGAGCCCATTCCACAAGAGCTGTGGCTACCTCTTCGACATTCCTTAATGGTGTTCCTTTAGAGGATGTTTGCGCTGCTGCAACGTGGTCGACCCCATCCACCTTTGTGACACATTATGCACTAGATGTTCATGCTCAGAGAGATGCGTCCTTTGGCCGCTTGTTTCTCAAGTTGATCTTCCATTGAACCTTCAGTTGTGGGATTCCAGGTAACCCTGTACATATATACCCTTGTACGCTCCTCTGTCTTACCTGTCCCATACTTGGGTGTTGACCTTCGGTGCTCATTTGATGCCAGCATTCTCCTTCTGAATGATTTAGGTAGTTAATCACCCAAGTGTGGGACTGCACAGGGACCATGATGAAGATAAACAGGTTGCTTACCTGTAACTGATTATCTTTGCATGGTCACCTGTGCAATCACACACAGCCTTCCCCACTGCTGGCTATTGCATCTATCTTTCTATGTGGCCTTGCTAGCGGCGGCTGGAAGAAACTAAGCAGGGGCGGGGTTTTCTCCTCAGCTCAGCATGCGCAGTAGCAGCTTGCTCCCTAGAGTGGAGGGGAAAAGCCCGCCAAAAATGTCTGAGGATAGCTCTTCCAGATCTCTGAGGTCGGGTTCGTGAGCAGGCCCAGAACCCAAGTGTGTGATTGCACAGGTGACCACTCAAAGATCATCAGTTACAGGTAAGCAACCTGTTTCTGTTGGGATTTTCCACTGGGAGAATCAATTTCTCTTCCAAGTTCAGAGGTCTTGCCTCAGTGTCTCCTGCTGCCCAACGCCTGGTCACCATGGGGACAGATTAATGCCTTAGGCACCCTGGTTACCAACTGTCTGCCTTTCTCCTGGCTCCCCTCTTCAAATAGCATGTCCAAAACAGTTAAAGTCTATGTGGTACAGAGAACCACTCCCAGCATTGAAAGTTTAAAGTATGTATTAGAAAGAAAAAACTTACGGCTTCCGGTCTAGCTAAGATGGAGGACTGAAGCGTTTCGCAATCGTGCGAAGCGAGCGACGGCCACTTTTGACAGTTTGGGCAATATACAGCCCAACGCATCACTCCCCAGCGAGGGGGGGGGGACAAGCAGGCAGCAGCGCCCTAGAGGGAGTGTGAGGTTGGCGTAATCCAGCTTCGGAAGAAGCTGAATTGGGCTTTGACCTCCTCCCACGAAGAAGGCAAGTGCCAAGCAACTCTATAGTGGCCGATCGAGCCGGGCTACCGGCATAAATTCTTCGTCAGCAGACTTCTTTGAAGAAGGACAACAACTGTGAGTTAAAAGAAACAATGCGAAACCCGTTTTGAACGTGCTAGATAACAAAAACGTGCCGCTTACCTGAACTGAGTTTGGAGTCAATTTGAATTAAGCGGTTGAGCGGAAAATGAATAGTAAATCCCAGAAATCCGATTCCGGAGAGAAAAAAGTTGATTGAAGCCTTTAAAAACTGTAAAAACGCTTATTGTTTAACATTCCTGTGGTGAAGATGGAGCCGTGTGCGCAACTGTAAAATCGAAACTCACGAACAATAGCGTGGGAAGAGCAGGCTGGTGTTACAAAGAAAGAGGTCCGTGTGAAACATCCAGGAAGTTGAATTCCTAGACGGGCATTAGCGAAAGGAAGACAGTGGAACTTTTAAAGGTGCCGGACCGGAAGTGAGTTTTATGCGGAAGGAAGGGCCTGCAAAATACCAATCTGACCTACTCTACATGAAATTACCATAGAGAAGTTGCGCCCGACATTTTGAGGAGGACTTCAACTAAATTTGCTTTTTTAATATATTTCTAAGGGTCTTTGGAAAGCGTAAACAGAGAGGCATGGAGGACTAAATCTTATCATCTAGAAGAGTGCTTTATCTTGCGAATCTGTGAATTGAAAAGAAATCGCCAAGACGGAGACCAGGAGAGGCAAGAAAAGAGCCGACTCAGACCCAGAACTTAAACCGGTTGTGAGACCTAGGATTGGATCTACTTCAGCCCCCAAAATGTCAAGGGGAAGAGAGAAAAAAGAGATGCAGGCCTCCATGGAAGCAATGGAGAAGAGAATGACAGAGGCAATACAAGCCATGGGGGAGCAGATAGAAAAAACATTGGGGGACCAACTGGAGAAGCAAACTCAGATTCATCTGAAACATCTAGAAGAAGTCCAAGAGAAGAACATAACAGCATTGAAGGAACTGGTTACTACAGAAATAACTTCAATCAAGCAAGAAATGGAAGGAGTTAAGAAGGATGTTCAAGCAAATGCAACCAAGACTACAGAGACAGAGGAGAAGATACAAAAAATAGAAGAGAAACAAGATTCTTTGACTCAACAAATTACAAGATCAGAGACAATGATGGAGTTCAGAAGGATGCAGACTCATCTGAGATTCAGAGGCATTAAGGAAACAGAGAATGAGAACTTAAAAGAAAAAATGATGGAAGTGATAACGGCTTTTCTGGGCGAGGAGGAAGGGTCAATGGACTCAGACTTTGATTTGATTTATAGAGTGAACTCCAGAATTGCAGAAAAGAAGAATTTACCAAGGGATGTAATTGTACAATTTGTAACAAGATCAATAACAGAGGAGATATTCAAGAAGCAATTCAACGTCCCTTTTGTAATAGAGGGAAACAAAATTATGGTGATGAGAGAACTCCCAAGAACAATACTGCAAGACAGGAAAAGGTATAAATCCTTGGCGGACAAACTCAGAGCTTTGAGCATCAGATATAGATGGGAGATTCCACAAGGTTTATCCTTTACGTATCAAGGTGGGAGGATTCAGATCAGATCGATGATGGACTTTTATAAATTTAAGGCGGACAATGCGGACGTCTTTGGAGAACTTTAAAATAAAACGCATAATGGAGTACAAATTGTTGTCATGGAATGTTAATGGATTAAATTCACCAAACAAGAGGAAAAGAATCAATCATTGGATACAGAAACAGAAATGCAACGTGATATGCTTGCAAGAAACACATATTAGAAAACAGGATATAAAATATTTAAAGAATGCTTTATTTGGAATTGAATTTTGTTCTGCGGCCTCAAACAAGAAAAAAGGAGTTGTGACATATGTGAAGAAGGAGTTACAACCTACAGAAATTTTTAAGGACATAGATGGCAGATACGTGGGTGTGGAATTAATGATTCAGCAGAAAAAAACATTGTTGATCAACGTGTACGCACCCAATGGAGCAAAGGAAAAATTTTTTAAGGATATAACTGACCAATTACAACAATTGACTTATGAGCAAGTTATTATGGCCGGAGACTTTAATGGGACAATAGATCGTCTAGACAGAAAACCACAAAAGGACAACGAATTCAGCGGAAAATTGCCAAAGAATTTTTTTGAATTAGTTAAGCAAGAAAAATTAGAAGATGTTTGGAGGAAATGGAACCCGATGCAGAAAGACTTTACTTTTTATTCCAATAGACATTGCTCTTTTTCCAGAATTGATATGATTTGGATGTCTGAAGAATTATCAATGAAAACACATAAGACTGAAATTTTGCCAAGATGTAATTCAGATCACAATCCGGTGGTATGGAGTTCCACAGAAAGGAAAAAACCCTTTCTGTGGAGGATTAATGAAGACTTGTTGGATAAGAAAACGGTAATTGAGATGTTAAAGGAAGAAACGAAACAATTCTTTCAACAAAATTTAAATAAAGAAACACCGATACAGATTGTATGGGATGCTTATAAAGCGGTGATGAGAGGAATTCTCATCTCGCAAAACGTGAAGCAAAAAAAGGAAAAACTTCAAAAACAAACAGAAGTGTTAGAAAAAATTGCTCAGAAAGAAAAGGAATTAAAAAAGAAGCCTGGAAAAAAGCAAATTATTAAAGAATTAAAGTTGCTGAAGGAACAACTGAATGAGACTTGGAATCAGGAAATGTATTGGAATTTAAAGAAGTTACAACAGAAATCTTTTGAAGGGGCGAACAAACCGGGAAAATACTTAGCTTGGCAACTTAAGGCTAGAAGAGAGAGAAGAATGATAACCAAAATAATAGAAGATGGAAAAGAGTTCGTTGATCCTAATGGAATAAAGAGATGTTTCTTCAAGTATTATGCTAAACTATTCCAAACAACTAGAGTTGATCTTGAGAAGATTAAAACATATTTAAAGGAGATTCCACTACCAAAAATAAGTAAGGAATACAAAGATTTATTAAATGGTCCAATTCAAAAAGAAGAAGTGATGAAGGCAATAGAAGAGACAAAGTTGGGGAAGGCGCCTGGGCCGGACGGATTTACAGCGAAATTCTACAAAAAGATGAAAGAAGAAATTTCCCCGGTCCTGGAAGCTTTAACCAACGAAATAAGAGAAAACAAAAAGGTGCCGGACTCATGGAAAGAAGCAATTATTTCTTTGATTCCAAAGGAAGGACAAGATTCAACAAATGTAAAGAACTACAGGCCAATATCTCTTTTGAACAACGATTATAAAATCTTTGCAAAAATTATTGCAGAAAGGGTGAAAAACTATTTACAAACGGTAATTTCTGAAGATCAAGCGGGCTTTTTACCCAAAAGGCAGATTAGAGACAATGTAAGAATAGTAATGGACGCAATTGAATATTATGAAAAGCACCCAGAAAAAGAAGTAGCTTTTCTGTTTGTTGATGCAGAAAAAGCTTTTGACAATCTTAATTGGAATTTTATGCACCAGATGATGGAAAAGATTGAAGCGGGACAACATTTTAGAAATTGTATTGAAGCTATCTATTCTGAACAAAGAGCTAAAATAAATGTGAATAAAGAACTGACAGATAACTTCAAAGTACAGAAAGGAACAAGGCAAGGTTGTCCGTTATCACCGTTATTATTTATCTGGGTATTGGAAATACTTTTACAAAAAATACAGTACGATCAAGAAATAAAGGGCTTGACACATAAAGGACACCAATACAAATATCGAGCATTTGCAGACGATGTAATGTTTATGGTGGAAAACCCAACAGAAAAATTGACATTGCTTTTTCAAAAAATAAAGGAGTTTGGAGAATTGGCCGGCTTTTACGTAAATAAGAATAAAACAAAACTTATATGTAAAAACATGATCAAACAAAAACAAGTGGAACTACAAGAACTGGTACAATGTGAAGTAGTTAAAAAAACAAAATACCTTGGAATTGAATTAACGGCAAAAAATATAGACCTATATAAGAATAATTATGAGAAATTATGGACTAAGCTGACTCAAGATTTTAAGAAATGGGATAAAATGAACTTATCACTGATGGGAAGAATATCAGTTATAAAAATGAATGTCCTACCACGTTTGATGTTCCTGTTCCAAACAATACCAATTCTGCATAAAACGGATTTGTTGGCCAAGTGGCAACAAGAGTTGTCAAAATTTGTTTGGGCAGGCAAGAAACCAAGGATCAAAATGAAAATACTTTGTGATGCCAAAGAAAGAGGAGGTCTACAAATGCCAAATCTTAGACTATATTATGAAGCGGTTTGTCTAACATGGATGGATCAATGGGTGAAGCTTGAAAATGACAGATTGTTGGGGTTGGAAGGGCATGATTGTAGATTTGGCTGGCATGCATATTTATGGTATGACAAGATAAAAATGGACAGTTTTTTTAAACTTCACTTGGTGAGAAAAGCTTTGTATATGGTATGGACAAGATATAAGAAGTACCAGAGTGACTTAAGACCATTGTGGATTGTACCAGTAGAAGTGTTGATATCTTACTCAAGACAGCGAGGTAGAGACTGGTTGCCATATAGAGATTTAATTAAAAAAGAGGGAACAGAGTGGGTAATGAAAAAGCAGAATGAAATTGAATATGAATATGAGTGGTTGAAATATATGCAGATTTATGATCTTTTTAGATCTGACAAAAAAAACTATGGTTTTAGAGAGGAAAAAAATGAAATTGAAAAGGTTTGGGAGAGTGGAGGAGGAAAAAATATTTCTAAAATGTATAAGGTGTTGTTAAAATGGTATACTGAAGATGAAACTGTTAAAGAACAAATGTTAAAATGGGCTATTAATATGAATAAGGAAGTGGCTATGGAAACCTGGGAATATTTGTGGAAAAATTCTATTAAGATCTCGACATGTACTAATGTTAAAGAAAATTGTTATAAGATGATGTATAGGTGGTACATGACACCTAAGAAAATTGCAAATATGAATCAAAATATGTCAAACAAATGCTGGAAATGTAAGAGGCATGAGGGCTCATTTTATCATATGTGGTGGACTTGTGAGAAAGCTGTAGACTTTTGGACAAAAGTCCACAATGAAATGCAAAAAATATTGAAATGTTCTTTTAAAAAAGCACCGGAAATTCTGCTTTTGGGACTTAAAATGGAAGAAGTCAATACGACTAAAAAGACTTTACTCTGGTACCTGATAGTGACAGCGAGAATGATTTATGCTCAGTTTTGGAAGACAGAAAAGGTACCAGAGGTTGAAGAATGGATACAAAAAGTTCTGTTCATGGCACAAATGGATAAGATTACAAAAAAACTGAATAACAAAGAAGACGATGAGTTTTTTGGAGAATGGAATGACTTTAAAATTTATCTGGAAAAGAACTGGGATGTGAAACAAAACTTAATATGTTTAGATCAATATTAAGTCAAATGATGTTATCTTTAGATTGTAATGATGAGAAACTGATATTGTTGATGATATGAAGTAATTTGGAGCAGGGGTGGAAGCATTGTGGGAAGCCATTGGAGGGAGGGGAGGAACTGGGAATGGGGTAGACAATTGATAGAATGAAAAGTTTTATATGTTGTATTCCTGAGAAAATAAAAAAATTGTTTACCAAAAAAAAAAAAAAAAAGAAAGAAAAAACTTACAAGCATAATTTAGCACAGCACCAAATTGAACAAGGAAAATAAAAGGAAACTGGGGGAAATGCAAATCATATGTCTGGCTCGCTATACATGCCCTAGTAGCTGTTAAAACATGCCAGGCTCTTTAAGCTTAGCCAGCTACAAATCTCTACAGAGTTACCATTACCTTGAAGATCTCTCACAATTTTTAAGCCAGCACTTGATCAATATGGCTGCCTCCTTGCAGAGTCCAGCTCAGAGTTCTCCTAACAGCAGCATCCCAAACAAAGAGACCTTTTTCCTATTGCAAGGAAGTTTGATCACCTCTGTTTCCCCCTCTCACTTGACCCAGTAAGGCCAGGTCAAAGAAGTGTTTCCTCCAGCCCCTTCCTGGAGATTATTCCTAGAGTGTTCTAGTCTAAAGCACTCCAAACTTTGTTCTCTGCCTGGAGAAGGGGGGAGAAAGAGGGGGAGGCTTGACCATTTCTTTGTCTAAACTCATTAGCATTTCTTAAAAGTGCACCTGGAAAGCCATTGATGGACCTCCTCCTTCCCAGGCAGTTCTGTGCCCAGAGAGAAGGGGGGGGGATGTTTAAATCACCAAGTGGAGGTTTGCTGCTTGCCATCCTTCCAAGAGAAAAATGTATTTCTTCTCAGGGGGTTTAAGCCCCTCCAGTATATATTTTTAGATTTCAGATTTTTCTGCAAACCTGGGATGTTTTTCAGGTGTGTAGAAAAAGCTGTCTTGTCCTGTCCACTCATGGCTCCAATCACCTGATCCAAATTTTCAGGAAAATCTGTTTAGTGTCAGTGTGGCCCTGATCCATGAGTTTAGATATTAAATATATAGGTATGATATGATGAGAAACAGTAGCTTGGCTATCCTTCTATATTCAGAAACACATTAAATTCTCTCAGTAATTGGAAAGTTTTGAATAATTGCTTTGAGGTTAGCCTACAGCCTCATACTGAAAAAGTACTAGTGTATAATACCAAACAGCAAGAAATGTTGGGACTTCACCTATCCTTTTACAATTCTAATTTGGGATGTCAGTTTATTTCCCATATTTTGGCTAGCTGGTCCAATCTGCATGGTATTTTCTCTTTAATTACAGCATTCCTTCTTTGGACTGATTCTCTCTTTTACTAAAACATCTTTACCTTTTCCATCCAAGTTCAAGTACTGAAGAAACATTTCATTGCTTTAAATGTGTTAAGGTTGATAACACAATGTTTATGAAACTTCTCAGGAGAAAAGGCACATCAGTTGTTAATTATCACGCTTCAATTGTTGTCTTTTCCTGATGGATAGAAGTAAAACTGTAGGTTCTCCTTTTCAGTGGGCTCATTTCATGCATTATATTTGGACATAACTGGGTTTACCGCCAAATATATTCTCATTGTGGGGCAACAGCTAATCCGGCTTCCCTGAGGAACCTATCTAGATGATATATATGTTTGTAGTGCTGCACTTTTTAGGGTCTGTATTTTATGTTTTTGGTGTATACCTAAGATACGTTATGTAGGCAGTAACAGCAAAGAGAAGACAAGGTGTGGCAAGAGGTATCTCTCCCTTATATATAATTCAGTAAGACGCAAACTGATGCAGAGGACAGAAAATGCGCACCCACAGTGTTTGGCCGGCTGCGCTGTCCCTCAAAGGCTTACCCAGGTTCCATTGGCCATGTTCTCTGAGTCTCGCCTCTGACGCAGCTTCACACAGCGGGGCACGACGAGGGAAAGTGCCAGCGGGGACAGACGAGGGCCACCAAGAGAATTTCCGCGTGGGTGAGATGGAGGTCGCCGCCCTGGCCAAGGCACGGGTCACATAGCTGCCGGGCCAGAAGGCGAGAGCCGTGAGTGGCTGGAGGCGCCGGCCGCCTCCGTAAGAGCGGGGAGGGGGAGGAGGAGAGGGGAGCGCGCTCCTGCTTCGACTCCTGTGTCCCCTGTCCAACCGGGACTACGCCCGATCACCGGGAGAACGGACGGTCCAGGGCCCCTCCCAACACGACCCCACCCAACGGCGAGCCTTACCCCAACAGAGGACCGGGGCCAGGCGGGGGCAGAGAAGAGCCCTGGAGGTCCGGAGACTGCGGCAAAGCGCCAGAGGAGCCGAGGAGGAACCGAGCATCGGGAGACGCCGAGGCCCAAGCGTCAGGAGAAGCCGCGGGCACCAAGGACTGGCCAGTGGACAGAAACCGCCCTCACGACGAACACCAGCTGACCGGAATGACGGCAAGGCCAGAGGTGGAGAGACGGCCAGGAAAGGGAGTGGCCGCGTCCTTCCCTTTACAGGGAGCCGGGGCCAGGCAGGAGGCACGGCAGGGAACCGCGGGGGTAATGACAGGAGGAGAGGAAGGTTCTCAAACCCACCCACTTCCCTTCTCCCCCCCACTTTCTCTCTCTCTCTCCCTCCCCCACCCGTCCGCTTCGCCAACCCACCCGTCCCGCCGGACACACAGCCACAGCTGTCTCCCTCCACCCTTCCTTCCTTCACCCACCCACTCACCCACCCACCCTACCTCTCTAGGCGGCCTGTTGTATTCCTCCTCAACGGGCTTTGCTCCCTAGTCTGCAATAAGCTCCAGTATGTAAGGACTGATCATAGAGAAGTCAGGTTTCTGAGAAATGATCTTGCAAATTTCCTGATGGATCTTTTTAGAATCACTTCTATACTGCAGATATCTTGGATATAGGAGCTGACATAAATGCCTCTGGATATTACATGTATTCTGTTGTGTTGCCTAAGGTCATGATAATTAGTTAATCTGTTATTATTTTCCCATATGAAGTCTTCATGAAGATAATTATTGTATTTTATAGTATTTCGGCTGAATTTTGGAATTCTTTTCTTATTCTGTATAAATTAATTATTACTATTTTATTAGAAAGAGCCGTTTGAATTGTAGAACTCGGGGAAATGCAAAGTATTAGAAATGCAAGAGTTTTAGATGCAAGCAACTGCAACTTGAGACTACATCAAATGTCATAATGTCATAAACAGTAATTCCATGTGAAAGTTCCCTCCTATCTTATTTCTTAGAAAATGTTATGGAAGGCAGGACAAGACATGATGCCAAGCATAGGAAAACCCATGTTGAGTTCTGCTTTCTATCTCCCATAATATGTGATTATATGTTCCCTTGCATTTTACAGGCCCTGCGGAACTGCACCAAGTCCCACAGGGCCCGGATCTCTTCTGGGAGCTCATTCCACCAGGCAGGAACCGCCACCGAAAACGCCCTGGCCCTAGTAACCGCAAGTTCGATGTTTCTGGGGCCTGGAATATCCAGGAGATTTTGGTTCCCCGACCATCAGGGCGCGCTTCGATGTCGACTCCTGCATTGGGATCGACGGCCACGCTGTCTCCGACACCGGCCTATGTCAACGCCGACAGATAGGTGTTAAAACGCCTAATCCCGGCACCCCAGTCCAACGCCCTTACTCCCCTCAAAAATGCAGGAATGGCAAGGACAATTGGCTTATCAAGCATAAGCACAAAAAGGGCTCCCCCACCAAGACCCCATCGACCCCTTGCTGGGCTGCGGGAGCAATGTCCTCAGGAGCCAGTTTGCTTGATTTATCTGGCCGTGGGCAGCCACAAGGTGCACCTCATTCACCTTTGCTATGCCCCTGTCAGATTATACATGTAGAGGCACAAGTGCAGAGATAAGTTTATATTTGTAAAGTTAGGTTACACCAGCAGACAATTTGAAGATTCAAGCATGAGAGATGTGGGCGTGTACTGTGGGGCTCTGTCAATCTTATCTGTGTGAGACAACTTGAAGTCTGATTGGCTGTCGCGTCTGTCTTGGTTGTACACTGAGATTCTGAGAGTGACAGTTATTTTGCTACTCACTGTCAGTTGGTGTTTCTGAGAGTTAAACTGTAATAGCTCTATGTTGGTCTGTTAGAAATAACTCTAGATATATACAAACTGTTATTTAATTATTCACCAGTAAATAGTTAGATAAACACCATTTAAACTTAACCGTGTTTGGTGTGGTTCTTTTGAGTCTTCCAAAACAAAGAAACATAAACAAATATTTTTAACAGTCCCATCCAGTCCACGGACTCTGAGCAAGACATGGACTTAACACAGGTCCCCCGCTCCCCCAGTGTTGAAAGCCTACACTTGGAACATGGAGCAGGCACCTCTGTATACCCTTCTCCACACAGACCTGACAATCGGGATCGACCTGTGGGATCTTTCCACCCCCCTCCTTCCACTTGGGACCAAAGCCAATGGTAGTATCTGTACATGGCCTATCCATTTCCGGAAGGCATGCCATGGCTTCCCCCACAATCACCAACGGAATGGGATCACCGGTCCTCTTCATCTTGGCTCTCTCAGTATCAGGACCCTCCCCCAATGCTAGAGTTAATCAGACCACAACCATCACAACCTATAGCCAAGCATCATAATCCTCCATTATTGATATCGACAAAGTTTAAAGAACCATCGGAACCGACGCCATCAACACCGATTCTCCAAATGTCATTTTCTGAACCCTTTGATCGTTCCGACTTTTCCGATTCATCACAGTCTGGTTATGAGAACCCACTCCTCCAGTGGAACCCTCTCCACCACAACAAGTAGAGGATAATCTCCCAATATCCCCTTCTGAAGATGTTAAGTCTTACGGGGACTTCATTATGCGAATGGCCAACACACTAGCCCTGACAAGTGCCCATCCTCCTTCAGCAGTTAAAGATTCAGCTTTTGACATCATCCATATGGACACCTCGACAGCCATTGCTCTCCCCATGACCTCGGTCCTCTTGCAAATGGCTAAGGCTCCATGGTCGCATCCTTCTTCCATCTCTATTTCCAGCAAGGGATGGATCATATGTATAAGGTACAAGAGATGGGCACTGAATTTCTGTTCATCCACCCTAAGCCGAACTCTGTGGTTGTGACTTCTTTAGCCAAAGGCAAGCGCAGCCATTCCACACCCTCTGACAAGGAGGGTAGGAAGTTAGTCTCCTTTGGTAGAAAATTCTACTCCGCAGGAGCATTGGATATCAAAACCTCCAATTATACTGCCTGTATGGGATGATATCAGCATGCCCTATGGGAACAGATGTCCGAATTTGTTGCTGCTCTCCCGGACGACCTCAACCACCAAGCTAGGCAAATCCAAAAGGAGGGCATGCTCTTGGTGAAGCACCAACTCAATGCCTCCAAGCACACGCTGGATGTTTCAGCCAAGACCCTCACCTCGTCTATTGCCCTTCAGTGCCATGCTTGGCTACGATCCACGATGCTACAACAGGACACCAAGACTATTGTAGAGGACCTTCCCTTTGAAGGTGATGGACTCTTTAGCTCTACTACTGATACAGTGTTACAAGAGCTTGATAAGAGCATCAAAACATCTTGCAACTTAGGGGTCACATTGATCTCTAAGCTCAGCAAAGGGAAACCTTAGAATAAGCGGCGGTCTCACAGACCCTCATAAAAATCCTCGCCCGAGCTACAATGGCAAAGATTCCCAAGCAGCTCTTCACGCCCTTAAGAGGGAAAATCTAAGTTCTAGTCCACCACACAATCTAGAGCAAAGGCTCCAAAGGTTCCTAAGCAGAATCGCCTGTTTCCCTACTTGCCTGCTTGACAGCGTATAATGGGTCCTTTCGATCATCAAGGAGGGATATCTTATAGAGTTTTACCAGATCCCTGTGGCTGCCAACTTCATAGTCACCCCATCCTCGGACTCGCTCTTAATAGAGATCCAAAACCTCCTCCAAAAAGATGCCTTAGAACCAGTTCCTGTAGCCCAGCATCAAACAAGTTTTTATTCACGTTATTTCACGGTCCCAAAGAAGGATGGAGGCCTCCTTCCCATTATGTACCTCATAAACCTAAACCGCTGCATCACTTACAAGAAATTCAGGATGACAGCTTTGCAAAACATCCTCCCACTCCTAAACCGGGGAGTATGGATGGTGACTCTGGATCTCCAAGATACGTATTTCCACGTGTCCATTCATCCAACCCACAGGATGTTTCTGCGGTTTTCAGTAGGAAACAGGCATTTCCAGTGCTAGCCCTTCCTTTTGGTTTGTCCACGGCACCCCGAGTCTTTACAAAGGTGATGGTGGTCATTGTAGCATACCTTCGATTAAAGGACATCCAAATATTCCCGTACATCGACGACTGGTTGTTGGTGACAGATTCCGAGACCTCCCTGCTCAGCCACATCAACCTAACCTTGACTACCCTAGAAACCTTGGGTCTCAAGGTAAATCTCAAAAAATTGATGTTATTCCCCTCCACACGAGTGCAGATTATAGGAGCGATCCTGGACTCCACTGTATGCAAAGTGTTTCTTCTTCCCCAAAGGGCAAATGACATTGTCAATCTCATAGATCTCTTCCTTCAGAGGGGAGATGCCTCTGTGAGGCAAATCCAGCAATTATTGGGGCTAATGGCGATCACCACAGTAATTGTCTTTGCCAGACTTCGGATGTGACCACTGCAACTGTGGTTTGTTCAGAAATTCCATCCACAACAACAACTTCAATCTCAAAGGTTCATCCTCCCATCAACCGTATCAGCTTCATTACTCTGGTGGAGAAGTCTACAGAATCTCCTAGCAGAAGCCCCATTCCACCCTCCAACCCCAACACTGACACTGACCACAGATGCGTCCCTCTGGGGTTGGGGAGCACATCTCAAGGGAATTTGTGTAGGGGCTCGATTGGGAACCTCATGTAGCCCACCACCACATCAATTTCCTGGAACTGCTGGCTATCCAGTACTCACTCAGATCTTTCCACCATATACTGGCCGAACAGGTGATCGCTGTTCTCACCGACAACACCACAGCCCTCTGCTATATCAACCGTCAGGGAGGCACGGTATCCAGGGGACTTTGTCGACTGGCTCTGGAAATCTGTGATGAATGCCAGTCATGGGACACCTTCTTAATAGCCGCCCCCCTGCTGGGGGCTCTGAATGTACAGGCGGACTCCCTGAGCAGAGGAGGTGCATCGTGGCACGAGTGGGAACTCAATTGGACGTACCTTCAGCTGACATTTCACAACTGGGGTCACCCAGATGTGGACGTGTTAGTGACACGTCAGAACAAGAAATGTCATCTGTACTGTTCCAGAACGGGGGCAGACCCACTGTCCCTGGGGGATGGTCTTCTCTTCCCATGGTCACACAGGCATGTGTTCCTCTTCCCCCTGATTTCTCTGCTTACCAAGGTAATCATCAAAATAATGAGGGAAAGACCGCGGTGACTCCATGGTGGCCCCGACAGCACTGGTTCCCCACTCTGCTCCACCTATCCAAGGGCTCCTTCACCCACTTTTCTCCGGCACCAGATCTTCTCCTCACTCGGAAGGGGCAGGTACTACATCACGATGTACTGCACCTCAAGCTCACTGCACGGAGGATCCTTTTTTAACACTCAGAGACAGGATAGACCATGTCTTATTGAACTATCACAAGCCGTCTACACGAGCTTCTTATGCCAGGAAGTGGAAGAAATTCTTATCTTACCTCAGTTTGTTGGTATTGCCACTGCCTCCGTCGGACTTAACATCCGTCTTTGGTTTCTTGTTGTCCTGTTTGGACTTGGGGCTTAGTTGTGCCTTGCTGAAAATGTATTTAGCTGCCATTTCCGCTAATCTTCCAGCTGTGGATGGCCACTCTTGTCTTCTCTCACCCACAGACCAAAAGGTTCCTTAAGGGCTTGAACCACCTCTTTCCTCCGTCGCGTGGCCCTACTCCAGCGTGGGACCTACTTTGTTGTGATTCCCCATACCTGAGCTTTCGTCATGACGGGGTTGCGTTGGCTCCAGATGTTTTGTTCCTGCCTAAAGTGGTTTCAGTTTTATCTGCAGGCTGACATTGTTCTCCCGGTGTTCTTCCCCTCCCCTAAGACCGATGAGGAATGCCGTTTTCATTCATTGGACGTCAAACGGGCTTTGCTCTTTTACCTGAATAGGATGCAGCCTTTCAGGAAGTCACCAGCCCTATTCATTTTTCATATCTTACCTGCTCAGGGTAAGATGCTGCTGTCCCAGCGTCTGTCCAAATGGATCATGGAGACAATCAAACTGTGCTACTCACTGGCCCGCCCCGGGCACATTCCACCCAGGCAGTAGTGATGTCACTCGGAGATATCTGCAATGCAACTACTTGGGCCACTCCGCACACGTTCGTGGAGCACTATGCCCTAGATGTGCGTCTTCATCAACGTTCTGTGCTTGGACGAGCTGTGTTGCAGGCAGTGCAGATCTAGGACCTTCAGCTCCCTCCTCTAGGTAGGCATATATTGCTTGTTAATCTCCCAGAGGTGTGATGCACAGAGACCACAAAGAAGATAAACAGGTTGCTTACCTGTAACTGATGATCTTCGAGTGGTCATCTGTGCATTCACACACACACCCCTCCTTCCCCTCTGTTTTCGGTCTTTTTGGTCCTTTCGTTTCTTTGGAGCCTGGGGGCAGCGGTCAGAAGGAACTGGTGGGATCGTCGTGCCCCTCCCCTAGTCATGCGCAGTGGAGCCCAGCACGTGACTGGGGAGCGGGCGTGAAAATCCCTTTTGCTTTCCATGATACCGATAGGGGTTGGCACAGGCGCACTATATCCCAGAGGTGTGAATGCACAGATGACCACTCGAAGACCATCAGTTACAGGTAAGCAACCTGTTTTTCTAAGACCTAGTAGGAGTTTCAAATAGAACAGTCCTGCTTCATTCTTGGTGCTGGATTCCATGGTTGCAGTCTGTGTCCCAATCTATACTGACTGTGAAATTTCCAAAAGAATTATATTTAACTTTGTGCAATCAGCTTGATTCTTGGATATTCCGTTGTACACTGTTCTTGAGAGGACCATCATTGTTTTTGAATATGTATATACTGAGGGCTTTTCTGCATAGGGTTTTTCTGTCAGTTTTAACCCCATACTGCTTCTGTCTCCTTACACATTTTTTGTGCCTTTAATTTTCACTGTGTTTTTTTGTTGTCCCGCCCCTTTTCTTTCTGGTTCGTTGAGACCACTTTTACCCTGATCTTTTCCTGGAAGCTGATTGAGACACCTTTTTCCTTGTAAGTAATGTTTCTTTACATTTTCTTTGTCCCACCCATTCCCAGATGCATTTTGACGATTGCACTGGTATCATTGTAAAACCACTCCCCCCCCCCCCCCCCCCTCCCAGAAGACAGCTGGTTTTGTTTTTAATTTAAAAAAAATGGTACTAAAATATCGATATACTGTTATGATAGATACAGCAGGGGCTCTGAATTCCCAGCTTTCCTTTTTTTAAAAGGAAGTCTCTATCCCTTTCCTTGTGAAGATATAAGTAAAAGGCATATCTCCACAAGGGAAGAGACTAGAGACTACCTTAAAATGGAAGAAAGAAAGCTGGGTGTTCAGAGAACAACCAACAATGCCTTCACGAGTCATAAAGATTGCAGAGCTGCAGCCAGTGTATATATTTTGTGAACTCTTTCCTCACCTCTAGAGAAGTACTGATACTGTGGATCTGAAATTATGGAATTTTGTTTATAAAAATTTTGACATTGTTGGTTGTTTTTGAATGAAGCAATCTCCTTAGAAGAAGGTTTCTCCTCGAAACGTGGAAATTATCTAGAAAACACATCAGCATTTATAAATGGAAGATTCCTATTAATGGACTCTAATACACAATAAGAATGTACACATAAAGAGTATTTGCAGGAAGAGCCATTTTTTTGTCTTTGAGAACATTATATGTGGGATAAAACTTCTGTTTAGATTCCACTGTAAAATTTTGTTTATATAATTAATCAGAAGTATATGTTGTGATTGTTCATTCTGTTGTTGTTGTACTGCTATTGCAACCACGAGACATAATTGTTGTTACTGTGGCTGGTTTAGTTGATATATTTATAACATTTGCCCCCTCATTTCATAACTTTATGGGTCTTGCCCTTCCCAAGGTATTTTTTGTTTCTCCTACTTATTGCTTGAGTGATAGATCAAAATCAGGGTGTAATATACTGATTAAAAATTTGTACTGGTGTAATATTGGGTGTTTGACAAATGCAAGGAAACTTTTTAATTCGAATTTCCCACAGCATTGAATCAAAGTTTGGATGACAAGCACTAGTGTAAAGAATCACTATGCACTGCTGTAGATCCTTTTTCAACTTGGTTTTCCATGGGGTTCCCATGTTTGTGCATGTAACATCTTTTTTTTTAATGACGAAAAGTTAAGGATCTTTAGTGGAAATGGCTGGCTGGTGTTGTGTTTGATGAGTTAGAAACTTGATACAAAATATTTTCTTCTGTTACATTTTTTAAAAGTTAAAACAGTGAAATGTAATTCAAAATTCTCATTCTTATAAATCCCACAATTTACATACATTGCTGTGTTTTAATTATAAAATACTTTGTGTATGAATGGAAGTGTAGTGATGAAGCAAGAACTGCCAGTTTACCTAATTATTTCATTTAATTGGTTTGTGTGCTTCTGTCTGGATAACTGTATCAGAATACGAAACTTTAAATGTTTTGTATAGTTGAAACATTGATTTAATGAAAATAGAAATCTCTGTAGGCTTACAGATATTTATGAGAGCTGTATTATTAACTAGCAGAGCCAACTGTATCTGTAAATTATGGCCTTTACATTGCCATTTATTTTTCCCTTTTCCATCAAATCTATTAGTAAGAAAATGCTTAAGCTTGAACATGTGACATTATAATAGGGATCTACTGTATTCATTCAGAAAATCTTCAGGAGAATCTGCAGAGTCTATGATGACAATATATTCTTGTTTTATTTATTTATTTATTTAGTATTTTCAATTTATATCCGCCTTGCCAGGGAACTGGTTTTCAGGTAGTTGACAGATTTTTTCTTTTGTAACTCTGTTGGCCCTGATTTGATCTCTGATTTTAAGTTTTCTTAGATTTTTCATGAGTGTTTATGTTATATAGAATTTTCTTGTTAGCCAGTACAAGAGCAGAATTGCTTGCATCATTCATATGAAAAGGAACTATTGCAGGGCCATAGCTATGACAGATGCCCCACCCCGAATCTGCCCCTCCCCTCCTGCGCCTCCACTCCGAGTCCACCCTCACCTTGATTCTCACTTGAGGGAGACAGGACCTGCCCAAGCCAGGCCAGGGGTTTTCAGCCAGGCATGGCTGCTTGTGCACACACCGCGGCAATAGCCGAGGAGAATGGCCCGCCCTGGTGCCTCACTGCACATGTGCCAGCAGTGAGCTCCTCCCCCACCGCCCTTGCAACCTCATGTGACCCAGGGTGGCTGGCGCAGGGGTGGGCCATTCTTCTTGGCTTTTGCTGCACGGAGCCCGGCAGCCCCAAAGGCCACAGAACCAAGTTGGGCCAGGAGTCCTTGGCCAGGCATGGCTGCTGGGGTGTGTGGCAAGAGACATGCCTGGATTTCCAGGACCGAGAACACCAGGGCTGGGTGGGCATTGGATGCAGCACGCAGGGAAGAAGATGTCACTACAAGCATCTGTCTGCCTGCTGCTCGCCCTTCCCTCCCTTCATCGCTACCGCTTCCTCCCCCTCTGCCTGCCTGTCACCATCGGTGAGAGAGGGCCCCATTAAGGAAGATGGGCTTTGTTTCAGGAGGGTGGGCCTGCTTGGCACTTTAGGCTGTCTCCTTACTCCTTACTTATTTTGTTTATTTTCATTTTCTTTTTGTGACATCCAAAGTGACGTTGTCCCCCTCCCCCCTGAAAATTGTCTGGCTGTGGGCCCTGAACTATTGATATGTGTTCCCTGAAATCAATATAAAATGTCACTATTAATAATGCTGGGGTTGATATTAAATTGCATATTTTTGGTAGGATATATCTTTTTGACTGATTTTTTAAAATCTATACCTTAGTACACTCAGTTCTTTATATGTTATTCTAGACTGAATTTTGAGGAAGAATTGGATCAGATGAAAGTGTGTGTATCTAGGGATAAAGCTACAATACAAGAACTGAATCTGTGTCTGCAACAAGAAAGAGAAGGTAGGCTCAATTTGGCCCTTATGTCAGTTCATGAATTGTGTTAGTTTAGAACTCAAACCATGGTTTAGAACTCCTCCTCTTTTTCTTTATGTCTCTTCATACTTTATCATCTGAAACAGGAAACTGTAGTTTGTTCTACTTACAAACTAGCAATGACAGGATCACTTACACTGACATGATGGGCTGAAGAACTGACATGGTGATCAAACAGTGAATCAAAAGACCATGTATAACAACTCACTTTCACATACAACAAGTTCTCCATGTTCATTATGTCAGTTACTTCAGCAATAAATTCTTCCAAGGGCTATTTATTTTATTTTGATTTTGAAGCAGAGTTCTTCACTGTGAGAAATGTCATGGTTTCCTTTCAAAATGATACTCTGTGTCAGTATTTCTCCTCATGCACAATTAAATCACAAGTACATTGACTCTCAAGTAAATCCTATTAATTTCAGGGAATTTAATATCAAATAATGGTTATTAGGTCTGCAATATGAATCACACTAGATTTTTTCCTGCAATGTCATAGAAAACCTGTGATTCATAAGAACAATTTGCATGTCAACTAGGGGAATTATGTGTACATCCAGACTTGTTTTGCAATTGATCATAACGTTTATACCTATTCATTTTATACGCTACTTCAGTTTTTTCAAAGTATTCAAATTATTCTCTACCTCTTTTGCCTTCATGACTGTATCACCATTCTGTAAGCTATGCTAAACCAGATGAACTGACATTTTAAATAAATAACCAACAATCATACAACAATTATGATTGTAATTAAAATGAAAGTTGAAGCCTGTATAAGTTATCTGTTTATAGCTGAATTGCTTCATATTAACGTAGCTGTAATGAATGTAACTACTCTTGTATTGTAGTTGTAGCAGTGACTGTATTTAACAGGATAATAGAGAATATTCAGAATAAATGTTGCATAGCTTTAATAATTGCAACGAATATATTCAGTGGTTATTGCCTCTTTTGATTTGTTCACATTATGGATCTTGGGAAAATTGCCATTTATTATTTCAGTCTGAATAAGTACACAATGTGTTGGATCCAGCAATCTGTTCCTGGGAAGTAATTTTACCCATTTTCCTTACCCCCAGAATCCATTTCTGATCCCAAGGAAGTTGATTCCAGGGTCACAAGACCCTCCTGGAATAATAGCTACATGGGCTGGACAGCTGCAGTGCAGAAACAGAAGGGAACAAAATAGGCCTTGCTACCTCTTCATCAACACTCCACTGACAGAAGTCCTTCCTAATGCAGCCTTCTGACCCACATAGCTATTGCTCAACATTAGTCTCTCAGTCCTGGGAGTCGACTGTCTCATGGTCACAAATGGCTCCTGGGGAGAGGAGAAAGCGGTATGTGATCATCAGCGTCTTCTGCTGGCAGATTGCTAGATCCGATCCATTTTGTATTTATGCGCACTGAAACAATAGACAATCCTTGTGCAGTCCCTGTACTGGAACCAACCCCAGTGGATTATACCCAACCAGTTGCTGATACTTCCCGTCATGGATTTTCACCCTCTTCCCACTGCAGCCCCTTTAATCTATGTACCTTTTTTCCATACAGGTCCTGCAATTCCAAGCATTACCTTTGTAGGGGTCAAAAGAAAAGCTAATGTGGAGAAAATCTCCCTGTGGTGTTCTGACACTTGGTGTTCCAGTTCATATATCTAATCATGTTTTAAGATTAACATTGAGCCGCTTTGATCAGTTTAGTATTTAAAAAACTTTTTTTAAAAAAACCCTTAGAAGTAAATGTTGATGTACATGCTACAGTTAACATTAAAATGAGTAAATATTTAGAAAAAGATGAAAAGCAGCTTTGTGTAACAGAGCTGCTTAAAGGAAGTAGGAAATGTATGCAGTACCACTGTGCTGAGGGAGTGTGCTTGGAACTAACATGGGAGTTAATAGATTAATATCAAGGTAAAGGTACATATTCCCCAGTTGCACAGTTTTACGCTTTTCAGCTTTTATTATCTTACAGTAGTGCTCCATTTATTCCATGAATACAGAAGTTTTAATTAGCCATGACACATTCCAAAGACAAAAGAATGCTCTAATTCACTCTAACAAACTTGTTAGTCACTGTTTATGCCAAGAGGATTGTTAATCTACAGAGGGTGGCGTGCTTTTCTTCTCCTTTTGCTTTGTTTGTGAATCGAGAGCTCTGTACTGACCTGCTATGTCCACTTGTAGTTTTGAATGATACTTCTGAAACAAACCTTTACCCTGTATAGCAGATAATATTCTCTAAGGAGACATCTCTTTGCTTAGCTTAAAAAATATTTTTACAACATTTGAGCTGTTTTGCTACAATCCACTTCCTTTATATGACATGTTTAATACCTGATTCAAATGCAATCAGCTGTGTGGTCGCTGCTTGAAAGCACAGCTGTGACACATGTACATATATCATTTGATTTCTCTACCCTTGATTAATGTATACTTGACGACTGGCAGCAAAATGTAGGAACTGACTTCACTGAAAAAGCATTTTGTTTAAAGCAATGGGAGGATATTTAAGACCAGACTGACGTATTTGATGGCCCATTCACACATGTAAGCCATCATTTAATGTTTCCATTGTCAAGTGACGGTTCATGGGGCATGCTACTTGTGTGTGTGGTTCCCCATGTGGTGCTGGGTGATTTCCAACATGTGGTTGTAAATGATACACCAAAAAAAGAGATGCTGGGACGGTTTGATTAAAAATAGCTGGAGCCACACTTACACAAATGGTTTGGCATACGATATAGTGTGGATGTGGGCTGCCTCACACCTGATTGCATGTATGAGAACATATTGTTCTTTTTTTAAATATGTGGACAGTAAGTGTTAACAACGAGTTTTTTAGGTGCTCAAGATTTGGACTAGAGTGATGAGGAGGAGCAGCCTAGGGATACCATCTAGTATATGTATAAGATGCTTTTCAGAGTGGTATGTAGAGTCATGGGTCACCCGTTGGTTGCTGGAGTTTCTAATTACTATGAATCTTCAGCATTACACTGGAATGACATCTGTGACTTATTCTGAAAAGTACCTGAACTTTCACCTTTTAAAAAAGGAAGTTTAAAGTTCTGTCCACCCTAATTCTGTTACTATTTGCTTTGTTCACCAATCACTCTGATCCTCCTGGCAGGGGATAAGACCCGGAGAACAAAACTGCTAGTGACTGTGTAGATAAAAAGACAGCAAATTCGCCTTTTAAGGCACAGGGGGGGAAAGTGAAGATGGGAATAAAAGTATAGCATCTTTAACCTGTAGATCTATTGTACCTTTGAAAATCTTGTAGTAAGGGAAAAAAACAGTCTGCTGTTGCAAAGATTAATAATTATATACCATAAGACTTTGAAAAGAGGTCAGTCTTTTGAGACTGACCAAATGGCTCGACAAGAAAATAGACCTCATTATTCACAATTGGGAAACTGATGAACCCATTTCCTTAAAATGCCTTAGTATTGTTTTACTCTGATATTAAGTGTCACAATATATTATTTATTCCCCTACCAGAGCTGCTCTTTAGACTTGGTGAAGAGGATGGGGTCAAGAGCAGTACTCCAAAGAAGAATGTGAAAGAAATATCAGCTCAGACATTACAGAAGGTACCCTAATCTGTAAAATATTGAGCCCAGCAAGTTAAATCTCAATTTCAGTATAAGGGATCATATGTTAAAAGACAGAACTGATGAATGTAAGCCATGTGTTCTTTTTTTTTAATTACCTCCCATAATTCAAAAAAAAAAAATATCTGCCAAAATTGTGTCAGAAATCAATGCTCATGGAAAATATATATTTATGTCTCTTGCAGGGTCAAATAAAATTAAAAATATGTTTAAATAGAATAAAACAACTCTAAAAATGATCTAGATGTAAATTGAAATGTAGGTTCTCTACAGTTTTTTAGTTTATTCTTTTGTGTAAGCTTTGGCTTGGTAGAAAAAAAATGCAAGCCCGGTAAATTTTTTCTGCTGGCAAACCTAATAATTATTTCAAAATGCAATTGTATACATAAATGTGTAGTATCACAGCATGAGAGAACTGCAGATGCGATATGGAGGATGAACAAGAATAAAGTTTAGCATTCGTATGGTGCTGTACATACATTATCTTTTGTAAACCTAACAACCCTGTAAGGTTGTTGAGCATGTCAAATGACAAATGGGAACTGAAGGACAAAGCTTGTGACCATCTATTAGATTAAGGAAATCTGTTGACTGTATGACAGAGCTGAAATTCAAGTTAGGAACTTCCTGATTTGTTGCTCAGCCGCTATGGGTTTGCCCAGAATAAAGCCTTCTAAGAGCCCAAAGAGCCAGGCCCCACAGAAACTCTCTGCTACAGCTGTACAGCTGCAATTCTAAGGATTCTAATTCCTGGGAGTAAGCACTACTGAATAACATTGGACTTACTTCTGAGTAGACTTGCCCTGGCCTTGCCTTGGCTCAATCAGCTTCCCCTGGGACTGGGTAATTCTGACTGAGGGACGGGTTGGCGAGGTCTTGCATTGTACATCAAAGAGGGCATGGAATCAAATAAGTTAGAAAACATCAGGAGAATTAAGTCCCCAACAAAAGCGATATGGGTGGAAATACTGGGCCCTAAGAGTTACTTAAAAGTGGGGGTGTACTATCGCCCACCTGATCAAACCCTTGAGGCTGATCTTGAGATGCAGTAGAAAATAAAGGAGGTGACTAAAGCAGATAAAGAAAGATGGGGAGATAGCAGAGAAGCTCAGTAATTATTTTGCTTCTGTGTTCACTATGTAAGATGTAGGGCACACAACCATGTCACAGCCCCTATTTTCAGGAAGGGAGTCTGAAGAACTGAGCCATATTGAGGTGACCAGAGATTAAGTTCTAGTCCTATTGGAGAAATTAAACACCAATAAGTAACCAGGTCTTGATAGCATACACCCAAGAGTTCTTAAGGAATTCAGATAGTTGATCTACTAATCCATACATGTAACTCTGATTATTTATTTATTTATTTATTTGGTTTTATATCCCGCCCTCCTCGCATAGCAGGCTTAGGGCGGGTTCCATCAGATATAATAAACAATATACAGTATACACAAATCTCGCCCTCTTCCCTCCCTCACACACAAGAGTTAACCTTCTGCCTTCTTTCTTATTGAGCAGCCCCTTTTATCTATGTTGTTCTTATTTGTTTGTCTAAGGCTGTCCCACCCTGTCACCTAGGTAGGTGGGTAGGTGGATGGATGGATGCTGGCCCAGCCCATGGAACTGAGGGAAGTGTTTCTGCTATTCAAGAAGGTCTTTAAAACTTTAAGGAGAGAGGCTTTCTTTTCACTTTCTGCTTATACACTCAGGCATAGGTTTCTGAATTTTACCAACACATAAGGTTTAGAAGGCAGGAACATACAACCAAGTTTCCAAAATCCTTCTTTATACACATACCAGGGATCACTCCTCTTTTCTAGAAGCTATTTCCTTTCTTAACTGGGCAGGGGTCACTTCTCTTTACTAGACGCTATTTCCATTTTTTGGCTTGAATGAGGATCCTCCTTGATCTACTCACTCTCTTAGCTTCCTACCCAGTCCACAGTCAGTGCTTAACTGTCTCTTCAATGGTCAATTCCCAACTGTCATTCCTTAACTGACTCTCGCAACAGAATTCTGTTCGAACAGCCTGTCACTCAAAGGTTCTCAGACTCTGTTAGGCATGAACCCTTGACAATCTATCACAGTAACCTATTACTAAATTCTGCTGCTGTACCAGAATACTGGAAAGTAGCAAGTGTTACACCAATTTTTAAAAATGGATCCAGGGTCAGTCAGCCTAACTTCACTTAGCCTAACTTCTGTCTCAGGTAAATTAGTAGAAACTGTAATCAAAGATAGAATTGTTAGGCACATAGAGGGACAAAGCCTGCTGAAGGAAAATCAGCATGGCTTTCACAAAGGGAAGTCCTGCCTCACCAGCCTTTCAGAGTTCTTTGAGAAAGTGAACAAGCACGTAGACAATGGTGACCTGGTAGACATTATAAACTTGGATTTTCAAAAGGCTTTTGACCAATGTACTTCACCAAAGATTTCAGAATAAATTTAGCAGTCATGAAATAAGAGGATGGGTGTTCTTATGGATTAAAAACTGGTTAAATGATAGGGATCAAAGGGTAGGAATCAATGGACAGTTCTTACAATGGAGGGAAGTAGGCAGTGTTGTTCCACAAGGATCGGTATTTAATTTATTCATCAGTGATCTGGAACTAGGGGTGAGTAGTATAGTGGCCAGGTTTGCAGAGGGCACCAAATTATTCAGGATGGTGAAAACCAAGGCTGACTGTGAAGAGCTCCCAGGGTGAAGAGCACCCAGAAACTGGGTGAGTGGGCAACAATGTGGCAAATAAAGTTCAATGTTGGTAAGTGTAAGGTGATGTACACTGGAAGAAAAAAATCCCAACTTCAAGTGTAGGCGAATAGGGTCTAAACTTGCTGAGACTGAGAGGGGAAAAGGTTTTGAGGTCATAGTGGATAGTCTAATGAAAGTGTCAACCCAGTGTGCTGCAGCGGTGAAAAAGGTAAACTCTGTGTTAGGGGATTATTAGGAAAGGGATTGAGAATAAAACAGCCAATATTGTAATGCCCCTGTATAGATCTGTAGTGAAGCCCATTTGGAATACTGTGTACATTTCTGGTCACTGGACATTGCAGAGCTGGAAACAGTACAGAGGAGGGCAACCAAGACGATTAGGGTGTTGGAGGACTTTCGCTATAAGAAAAGGCTGAAGAGGTTGAGACTTTTCCATTTAGAAAAGAGATGACTGGGGGGACATGATTGAGGTTTATAACATTCTGTATGGGGTAGAGAAAGTTGACAAGGGGAACTTGTTCTCCCTCTTTCAATATACTAGAACTTGAGGGCATCCAATGAAGTTGATGGGCAGTAGATTCAAGATGGATGAAAGGAAATATTACTTTACAGAGAGTGATTAGACTGTGGCATTTGCTGCCAGAGGATGTAGTGATGATCACAGGAATAAACAGCTTTAAAGGGGGATTAGATAGATTCATGTAGAATAAAGTCTATCAATAGATATTAGCCATGGTGACTGAGGGGAACCTCCACATTCAGAGACTTTGGCCTCTATGCCCTATTGTTGGCTGTTCAGAGGAACTGATTGGCCACTGTGTGAGACAGGATGCTGGACTAGATGGACCATTGATCTGATCCAGTAGGACTCTTCTTAAGTTCTCATGATTTTTGTGAGGGTACAATTGGGTCATTTAATTACTCCTCATACAAAAAAACAGAAGAATTATTTTCTCTCACTGTTGCTGCTTATTGCATTACTGCAGGAGTCACTCTTGTGGGCTTGCCTCCCTCCAGAAAAGGCACACACATATCAGTGACTCATAAAGAAAGATGTAGTTGAACTCTTCTGAGGGCAGAAAATTCTTACCCTTGCACAGTCTAAGTATAAACTTTTCAACTGTATGTATATATAGTATGTTTTAGCTAGAAGAATTTTGGGAAACTACAGTGGTGAAACAGCAGTTGTCATTTTCCACTGTGCACTTAACAAACTATTCCAATTAGTTTACAATTTGAACGTATTTCTAGTTTTCTTTAGTAGTTTTGTTTGTTAACAGCTGTTCACTTAAGGGGGTATAGTTTACTCCCCCCCACACACAATTTTTCCCCCTTCCCATCACTAACTTATTTATCAAGTTTCTCAAAGAGACATTTTGGAACTATGCTGAAATTAAATATACAAGACCATGTTACTTAATAACATTATAACTATGTCCATTTATCTTATGTTTTTGAATTAGCTTGTAGGAAATGCAGTAATTTACAGCAGATGATTTGATTGCGTATACTTCTAACACTTGCCATATGGTCAGGTAATGAAGGCTGTCATCTCGTTATTACTGAATGACAAACATCATGTTAAAATAATAACACAGAACAGGAAATGCTCACATTCATTTATCTTAAGGTAGAGTGAGTAATTGAAATAATTTGAGTGCTACAGTAGAGGATGTCACACCTATCATCTGTGTTTCAGAGTAATTTTGTTTGCCAGGTACACTGTAATTTCTTTCTCTATGGACATAAGGTGTTATCATGAAACCTTAGGGTATAAACCTTGATGACCTGCATTGTTTCCTATACATGATTCAGTCTTCCCCTTAAATAAAGAAGAATCTCTCTTTCAAAACTGAAGCAATAAATGACTTAGGTAGGAAGGCCTGTACATCAGCATCGACACAGAAGAACAGTAACTGTGTTGTAAGTATTGGCCAGGCTCATGAGAAGGTGAAGCATTGCTGTCTTTGTTGAATGTCAGTCCTTGGACAGTGGTAGGGAAGTAGCTATAGCTGAGAGCTGTAGTAAACTCTTCCAGAGTGTCTTCTAACCGTTTTCATTAAAATGATCTTGGGCACAATGCTGCTTCTTTCAGTACTAAAATATTGATAAACAGCCCAGATAATGGCCTATTAGCAAGAAAAGTCCAGTTTTTCATCAAAACTTTTTAATGCTTTTGTAATGATTTCATGTATAACTGTGTGTGTGTGGCTTTAAAAGTTTGGTTTGCATGGCTGTGATGATAATCTAGAGTGCTGGAATCAGGCAAGTGTTATGATTGGTGAGTGACAGAGAGGGGGAGGGGTTTTGGAATTGATGCTGTGTGGAGGATTTGAATGTCTATCAAGAGGGTCAGTTAGATATGACAGTTGATGAAGATCAGTTAAGTTCTGATTTCTGTGAGAGAAGCAGAAGTTCTGTGTATGAGAGGAGTGAGACCCATCCCTGTGTGGGATGAGTTTAGTTCTGGGGTCTGAAGGAGAGACCTTCTTGTGTGTGATATGAGAGTTAAGTGCTGTGTCTGAAAGAAAGTGACAAGCAGTTCTGTGTTGAAACAGTTATAAGCTGAAGCTGAGTGTCTAGGAAACAGTAAAGATTATATGGACTTGAAGGAAAAAGTGTTACAAAGTTACCTAAGGAAAAATCCCTGTCAGTAGGGAGCAGACGGTGTGTTATACCTACTTTACTAGTTACATGGTTCTACCCTCGTATTTATGCTTTCTTTAAATAAATCCTATTTCATTCAAGTATACTAGCTCTGGAAAGAATCCTTCCTCAGACTACATAGTCCCTCGAAAGCTTAAACCCTCGATATACCTACCCAGTGATGAATATTATAAAGGTTTGGATTTTTCAGATACTATACAGTCCATTACATCCTCTTTTACACCGTATCCCTGGCAATGGCTGTTTACATTATAATGGTTATTAAAACAAAAAGATTTTTCCCCCTGTCATTGCCAGTGATTGCTTAGAAAACTATTTTTTATTTCCTTAAACTCCAACTCAAGTAATACAAACTTAATAAAATGATATTTATTATTGTCCCAGACAGTTTCTCTTATATCTTATCCGTATTATATTAAGCCTTTTAATTGCTCTTAAATAGAAAGATAAACCAACAACCAAATAATTTAAATCTTCATGGCGGAGTTCTTGGATGTTGCCACCTCTCTATGGGACTTTGGAAATCCCAAAGGGGGTCTTTTCCTAAGGCCCCACCCTATAGAAGGTGATAAGGGAGTTCCTCCCGAGTGCCTTACCCGCTATGCTCCTATTGTACCTTAGTGTCACATGTTTAAAACAATATATTAATATTAAATCGGCTTATCTAGAGTTAAACCTGTTGTCCTCTCATTTTTTGTCCAAAGCTTAAAGTTGTAAAGCAGTTAGCATTTCCTCTCCGGACTTGACATCATAAACGGTGTGGGCTCTGCCTTTGTAATTTATTTGTAAGTGTCCGAGTGGAAGCCAGCGGTATCTAATTTGTTTTTCTGTCAACCGCTTTGTAATTGGTTTCAAGTTCCGGCGTGCTGTTAATATCTCAGATGGCAAGTCTTTGAACACTTGTATTTTAGTATCCTCTAGTTGGAGCCCATTATTTTTCCTTGCAGCTTCTAAGACGATAGCCTTTACTTTGATATCTGTCAGCTCAGCAAGAATATCTGGGATTAGAGTAGTCGAGCCTGTTTGTGGTGGTTTCAGCCGATAAGCTTGGCTAATTGGTGCGGCCGGCAGCTGCAATAATTCCTGGAGCCAGAGATTTAAAGAGTCCGTGAGGTCTTTGTCTATGCAAAAGTTTGGGGAGATTCCCCTGAATTTAATTTTCCTTTCCCGAGCCTTAATATCCAAAAGAATAATCTTGGACTTACTCCAAGTCTCAAAAGTCTTCAGGCTTTGTATATCCTGCTTATTTATAGCAGCTTGCGTCAGTGCCTGGTCAGTCCTTTCCCGCAGATCTGTTAGGCTGAGATTCATAGCATCCAGTTTCTGATGAATAGGGGTGATGCTGTCTCTAATTTCTTTTTTCATTTCCACCAGCATGGTCTGTATGTCTTTCTTAGTAATTGAGTCCTCACGTTTTCTTTTACTCTGCCGGCTAGGTGCCTCTTCTTCCAAGTCGACTTCTAATGGGGGAGGGGAGTCCTCATCCGATGGTTGCATAGTTTGCTCATTTTGTTGAGCTCCCTCGTTGTTTTTCTTGGCTGCTTTCCCTCCTTTCCCTCCTCTTTGCTTCCCCATTCTTATCAGCAAGTTGTTTTTGTCGTTATAGTCCTCAATTAGTCTTTATTTTGCGTTTTTTGGAGCAAAGACGCGGAGGCTCTCTCGGTCCGACTGCGCAATATAAAGTACACTTTTAAAGGGAAACCAGACCTCCCCAGTAAAGGGGTCGTCACAGCTTTGTTTTTTTTAGGTTCATTGCATGATTTCAAAGACATTAATAAATAAGAACAGTCCTACTGGATCAGACCAGTGATCCATCTAGTCCAGCATACTGTCTCCCACAGTGTCTAATCAGTTCCTCCAGAGGTCTAACAACAGGACGCAGAGGCCGACACATTCCCCAGTGTTGCCTCCTGGCACTTGGATTCAGAGGTTGAGTGCTTCTGAACATGGAGGTTCCCTTTAGTCACCATAGCTAATAGCCACTGATATATCAATTCTCCATGAATCTGTCTAGTCCCCTTTTAAAGCTGTCTCTGCCGGTGGCCATCAGTACCTCCTCTGGCAGAAAATTCCTCATTTTAATCACTTGCTGTGTAAAGAAGTATTTCCTAACATAGAGTTTGCTTTTTTCATTGCTGCAGCACACTGGGTTGACACTTCCACTGAGCTACTTACTTACAACCCTAAGATCATTTTTCTCTGAGACTCAGCAAGTTCAGACCCCATTAACCTATACTTGAAGTTGGACTTTTTTTGTCCCAGTGTCTATCACCTCACACCAACCCCATAGCCAGAACTTTTTCTGCAGGAGGGGGTAAAGACCAGGAGTGGGAGCTAAATTAGATAAACACTGATTAGATTAGTGACTGCTCTAATTACCTGGTTCAGAATATCGAAGGGCAGCTGAAACCACCCTGGGCTGGAGACTGTCTTGACGAGGACCAAGCCAGCTCTGCCTTGGTAACCTGTCAGTCTTTTCTGCAGAATGGGAGATCTTTGGTCGGGGGGTGGGAGGAAGCAGCTGGTGGGGAGATTGGCTGTGGGTGGGAGGAAGCAGCTTGCACTCGGAAACAGCCCCCTGGATCAAGCTCCAAATGGGAAACGGTCTTTGCACCCTTGGTCCAGGAGGAAACTCATTCTGGCTGCCTCTGCCTGGCCAAGCTCTACTCTAAGGTGCAGAATTGCTCTCTTGAAGTGCTGGGGGAGGCAAGGGGAGCATGGTGTGGGGCAAGGCCACAGCAGGGCTTCTCCTTTGCACTGCCTGGCTCTTGGCTGCTGCTGGTGGGTGGCAGCAGCACAGGGCTTTGGGAGCTGTGCTCCTCCTGCTCTTGTGCCTTCGACAAGTAAGTTGGCCAGCAGGCGGGCAGCAGTACAGCCAGTGCCCACTCCCTGCCCAGGCTGCTCAGGAGTGCATTGCCCCATTCATGAGAGGGCAACATGGCGCCACTAGCTATAGATCAGTTCTAATTCTGTGCAGTGGGGAGGAGCTCACTGCTGGTGCAGGTACAGTGAGGTGCTGGGGACTCCTGGCCTAGCTAAGGCAGGTCCTGGCTCCCCCAGGCGAGGATCAAGGTGAGGGGGGACTCGGGGTGGAGGGGCAGGGCAGATTTGGGGTGTGGCACTGCCATTGGGAGCCCCAATGTGGCTACGGGCCTGCCTCACACTTATAAACAGTGAACATTTGCCACATTGTTGGCCACTTGTACAATTTGGAATAGTGATCCTTTAAATATGATAGATGATTTCTAGAGTATATGACATGTTTGCCGATGAACCACCTTCATCTTCGTCGTGGTCTCAGTGTAGTCCCACACATGGGTTGGGCGCCTGCACACGACCTCGATCGGAGAATATTCCAGAACTTGCCTCAGGAGTCTTTTTGGCGGGCTGTCTTCCCATCGTGGGGAGCAGGCACGGACTGCGCGTGCCTGGAGCGGGGAAGAGAGCCACCTCCACTCAGTTCTTCTTCGACTGCCTTCGTGTTCACACTTTGCAGCGATCGCTCTTCAAATGGCCTCAGCTGAGGTTTTTCTCCTTTCTTCGTTAACTTCTTCTCGTCTTTGCTCTTTTCCTTTGTTTTTCTTCTAAAATAAGCCCCAAAAAAGAAGAGTGCTTTACTATTTTTCTTCACTTTTGTTCTTTCGCTCCTCCCCTTGGTCGGGAAGGTGTTTGCATGGGCTGCACCCTATTTTTTAAGCCGTGTTGCCGTTGTCCTGCTAAACTCCTAACAATGGCCACGATCTTTGTTTAATTTGTTTGGGGGAGTTTCATCGGGTTGACTCGTGCCCTCATTGTGCCAAGTTCACTAGGCCGGCCCATAGGAATAGGGCGGCCCACCTTTGCACAGTTCTTTTGGAAGCTGCATTGCGCCCTACAATGTCTTCAACAGCGTCTTGTGCTTCTTCTGCCCCTCAGAAGCTGCCTTCTCTCTCTGAGAACGCTAAATCTTCGAAACAGAAACCTAAAAAGCAGGATAATAAACCTCTTTGATGCCGATATTGAAGTCGTCGAAATCGACTTCAGCTCCAAAACTCGATCCCGTTATAATCTCCAGTCTCTCGACGTCGACTCCTAAGGTGGCCTCTACAGCAACCTCTGCTCAGAAGTCTAAACACCAGCCTTCAACTTTGCCGCCGGCTTTATCCTCTCAGACAGATTGCATTCCACTTGGTTAAAACTCTAAGTCACTGCCATGGAAGTCTTCTTCTCGCCATGGTTCTCTGAGGGCTGTTGCCCGTCACTCTACATCTTGTGACTCCCAGCTGCCTATCCACGTTTTGGACTCGGTGTCTGACCACTCCATTTCGGGTGATCTCAACCCTGATGTGACTCTCATTCTGGATGACGGTCGCCGTTCTGGTTCCCTTTCACCAACTGAAGAGCCCAAGGCTTATTTGGAGCTTGTCACTAGGATGGTCACAGCACTCCAAGTGCAGGGTTCTACTGATACCCCAGAGGTAACCAATGTCGTCCATAAGCTGGTCCAGGCACACTTGCCATCGTCGACAATTCTGCCTTTGCTGCCAGTACACCTTTTGGCGCTCAAAGAGCCATGGGACCGTCCCACTTCTGTACCTCCGATATCGAAGAGATATGATGCCATTTATAAAATCCAAGAGTCCTCAGGGAAATTCCTTTTCAATCATCCTTCACCAAATTCCATGATAATTCATTCTTCCTCAAAGGCTAAACAGCCAAGACAATCCGTTCCTCCTGATCGCGAGGGCCGTAAGATTTATTCCATTGCGAAGAAAATCTACTCCATGGCTGCCATGAACATTAGGATTGATACGTACCTGCCCTACCTTTCTGCTTACGCTTTCAATGTGGCTACAGCTGTTCGTCCAGTTCTTGATTCCTTCCCAGACGAGTATAGACCCACTCTATCTGCTGCTCTTTCAGATATTTATATTTATTTATTTATTCATTTATTTATTTAATCAATTTATACCCCGCCCTCCTCGCAAACGGGCTCAGGGCAGCTTACAACAGTGGCCCAATTGCCAATAAAACCGATAAAACAATATATGACATTAATAAGTTAAAATATAAAATCATAAGGTGCTATTCAGTTCTACAGTTCTTTGCTTATGATGGCATATTAAGATGTCTCCGACAACTAGATTTCAGCTCAGTGTTGTTCTGAGTCGCTCGATGTAACGGGCCAGATGTTGGCACTGAGGGCTGGGCTTATTGTCGGTAGTGGTGGGGGCGGCTCCTAATTGAAGGCCTGGTGGAAGAGCTCTGTCTTGCAGGCCCTGTGGAACTGCAAAAGACCCCGCAGGGCCCTGATCTCTCCGGGACCTCATTCCACCAGTAAGGAGTCGCCACTGATAAAGCCCTGGCCCTTGTCACGGTGAGCCTAGCCTCTTTGGGGCCCTGCAGGATCAAGCGATTCTGTGACCCTGACCTCAGTGCTCTCTGGGGTATATGTGGGGAGGCGGTCCCTCAGGTATATCGGACCCTGGCCATATAGGGTTTTAAAGGTAAGCACCAGTACCTTGAAACGGATTCAGTATGCTATTGGCAGCCAGTGCAGGGCCTTCAACGCAGGCTGGATATGTTCCCATCTAGGTAAGCCCATCAACAGCCTGTACTAGCTGCAGTCTCCGAATTTGCAACAAGGGCAGCCCCATGTAGAGAGCGTTGCAGTAGTCTAGTCTTGAAGTGACCATCGCATGGATCACTGTGGCCACGTCGTTGCGGTCAAGGAAGGGAACCAACTGCCTAATCAGCTGCCTAATCAACTGCCTAATGAACTGCAGTCTCCGAATTTGCAACAAGGGCAGCCCCATGTAGAGAGCGTTGCAGTAGTCTAGTCTTGAAGTGACCATCGCATGGATCACTGTGGCCACGTCGTTGCGGTCAAGGAAGGGAACCAACTGCCTAATCAGCTGAAGATGGTAAAAGGCTGACTTGGCGGTGGCTGCTACCTGGGCCTCTATTGTTAAGGAGGGGTCTAGGAGCACACCCAAACTCCTAACCCCCGGGCCTGGTACTGATGGTGCCCCACTGAAGGCCGGGAGTGGGGTCCCCACCAGCTCACCGCCCTGGCCCACACACAGGACCTCTGTCTTCACCGGATTCAGTTTCAGCTGACTCAGCCTAAGCCAACCACCCACGGCCTGTAATGCATGGTCCAGATCTCCAGGACTGGAGTTCGACTGGCCACCCAGCATCAGATAGAGCTGGGTGTCATCAGCGTACTGATGGCACCCCAGCCCATAACTCTGGGCTATCTGGGCAAGGGGCGCATATAGATGTTAAATAGCATCGGGGAAAGCACTGCCCCTTGAGGCACTCCGCACTCTAGCAGGTGTCTCCTGGACTGTTGCTCTCCGATTGCTACCCTTTGTCCCTGACCTTGGAGAAAGGAAGCAAGCCACTGTAAGGCAAGCCCCTGTGTTCCCATGTCAGCGAGGCGGTGGAGCAGCAACTGATGGTCGACCGTGATGAATGCAGCCAACAGGTCCAACAACAACAGCACTATCCTGAAAGCAGTTGCTGCGACACCCCCTGAAGGTGGGGGAGAATGCTGTCAGAACGCTAAAGGATATTCCATTTGAAGTAAGACAACGCAGAAAAAAATACAAAGAACTTGTGTTTTTCCTCCAAACAAACTCAATTGGATATAAATGGCTGTTTCCAGAAGGAGTAATATTCAAGATCAAGGAGAAGAAGGTCAAGATTGACTCTGTTCTTAAAGCTCAAGAGTTTCTAAAGGAGCAGCTGGGAAGGCCAGAGGATGAGAAAAAAGAAGAGGATGATAAGTCCAGTGGAGAGCTGGAAACTGGTTCGTCTGGTGAGGACTCTTTGTCTGAGCAGGGGGCATCAGCCCCGAAAAGTTCCTACAAACTGCGGAAGAGAGAGAAGAAGAAGTAAAGGCTGAAGGACTCTGAATTGTGCCTTTGAGAACTTTGGTTCTAGGAGATGATGGGGGGCACTGTAATTGGACAATTAAATATAACTGGGGATGGTTAAAAGGGTTAAAAGATTGACACAGTTCATAAGAAGTACAAAGATTAAAAGTCTGAATGAAGTATAAAAAGCTAGTTGGAGATCTCCTCTCTTGGGTTTTTAGTTAGTAGTGGGTTCTTTACTTTCTCCCTTATATGTAGCTTTCCCTTTCCCTTTTTTCTGTTCTAGTTTTTGTAGAGTTTAAAAAATCAATAAAAAATCCCCTCCGGGGGCTTTAAAAAAAACAAAAAAAACAGCACTGCCACACTGCCCCGATCCAGATGCCTCCAGAGATCGTCAGAGCGACCGGAGCCGTCTCTGTCCTGTGTCCCGGGGCAAAAGCTGGACTGAAAGGGGTCGAGTGTGGAAGTGTCCTCCATGAAGCCCTGTAGCTGTACCACCACCGCCCTCTCAATTAATTTGCCCAAATAGGGCAAATTGGAGACCGGCCGGTAATTAGCCAATTTGGCTGGGTCCAGAGATGTTTTTTTTAAGAGTGGGCAGACCATAGCTTCCTTGAGTGCCCCCAGTAACAGTCCCTCTAAGAGGGACTTGTTGATAATTTCCCTCAGGGCACCTCAGAACCCCTCATGGCCCGATTTAATGAGCCAGGAAGGGCATGGATCAAGGCTGGGCATACAGTCAAGAGCAATCTGTCAACTTCCTCCAGGCTGAGTGGGCTGAAATGATCTAATACTGAAGCTGAAGTTGTGCTTGGGGCCTCGAGCTTGCTCACTGTTTCAACTGTGGTGGGAAAGTCGCGGCGGAGCAACAAGACTTTATCCGCAAAATAGCTCGCAAATGCCTCGCAGTCAATATCTAATTCCCTAACGTTTAGTCTGCCCTGCAGCAGAGCTGTTATAGACCAAATTGTTCTAAACAATTGGGCTGGGCGTGAGCCTGCGAATGCAATCTCCACCGCGTAGAAATCTCTCTTCGCAGCTTTGACTGCCATCTCGTAGGATCTCATAAACATCCTATAAGATGCTCTTGTAGCTTTGTCACGGGCGAGACACCACCATCTCTCTAGCTGTCTCAGCTCTCGCTTCATAAGCCGCAGCTCCTGGGTAAACCAAGGAGTGAGCTTGGAGCGAGGGCACAGAGGGTGCTGGGGAGCGATCTTGTTGATGGCTGTGGAGAGCCGGCTATGCCAGTCCTCCAAAAGCTTATCCAACGAGCCGCCAGGGGGCATTGAATCCCATAGAGCCATCCGAAGCCACATTGGGTCCATCTGGCTCCACAGGCGAGCAAAAATATGTTCACTGCCTAAACAGGGTCGGGGCGTCACATTCAGTCAGGGCCTCAAGACATGGTGGTCCGGCCATGGGACTGCCAAAGCAGTAACTCGGTCCACTGTTAACCGTGCCGCAAAAATCAAATCGAGCGTGTGCCCAGCTCAGTGAGTGGGGGTCATTACATATTGGGAGAGTCCTAGTGGATGACACCAAGTCCGCTTCCTGACTAGAAGTCCTGACATCGGCATGGACATTGAAATCACGCAGGACTATAAGTCTGGGGTGCTCCAATGCCCAACCTGATATGGCCTCCATCCGGGATGGTAGGCTATTGTCCAAAGCGTTAGGCGGTCGATACAACAGCCAAATCACCACACTCTCCCCAGCCTCCCACAACAGGCCGGCACACTCAATGCCCGTGATCTTAAGCGACGGGAGTGCCCTGAAGGAGTAAGCCTCCCGGATGAATATAGCCACTCCTCCCCCCCACCCCCAAGTCCATGATTGGTGAAGGACCGAGAACCCAGGAGGGGCAAGCTGGGAGAAAGCTACTGTCTCCCCATCCCACATCCAGGTCTCGTTCACGCACGCCAGGTCTACCTTCTGTTCTTGCACAAAGTCCCAAAGGATCATGGTCTTATTATTGATAGATCTGGCGTTGCACAACACTGATGTTGGAGAGGGGTTCATCATCCTAGCCCCACTGCCGACATCCCTCGGGATGGGGCACAGGCTGGAAGGGGGCCGAGCTTTCCTATTTCTATGCCCCCTTCCCTTTGTTCCCTGCCTGGCCCCATCACTATACTTCCCCCTCCACAGGAGGACTGGAATCCCTTGCTCAACCATCGCCGTGCCTGGTGGTCTTCGCTAGCCTAGCCAGCTTGGCCCTCAGACCAACCAATAGAGCTGACGATGTTCAATTTTGAAACAACAAATCAACTCAGTACGGCACGCTGTTACTTGTTCCACCAAGGTCCTTACATCTTCCATTGCTCTTCGGTGCCAAGCTTGGCTTAGAAATACATCTCTTCAAACCGATGTCAAGGTTACGATCGAAGACTTGCCCTTTGATGGCGAGGGTCTCTTTCACTCCACCATGGATGAGACCCTGAAGTCTGTCGATAGTAGAAAGAACACTAGGAATTTAGGAGTCTCTACTTCCACGCCGTGCTCTCAATACCAAGAATGGAAACCGTACTATAATAAATGTTAGCCTTCTCCTGCTGCTGCCACACAATGGAGGCGATGACCCTATGATTCTCGTCCACCTCCTCAAAAGCCAAGGTCCCAAGCGTCCAAGAAGTCGCAACAACCCAAGCAGTCCGTTTCACCACCTGGATCACCTGCCACTGCCACTTTCTTTCATCCTTCCCGTCGGGACCCGACTTTTCCCCTTCCTTCCAACCTGGGAAGACATTACTACCGACACCTGGGTCCTTACCATCGTACGGGTCGGATACGCCATAGATACGCATCCAACCTTCCCTCACTTCATCATCATCATGCCCCCGAATGCATCGCTTCGTCTAGAGGTCCTTATGCTCCTTGACAAGGGGGCATCGAGGTTGTTCTGGAGGCGCAACGAACTCTCGGCTTCAAGTATTTCCTAGTCCCCAAAAGGGACGACGGTTTGCGGGCTATCATGAACCTTCAGGATCTCAACCTCTTTGACCTCTGCAAGAAGTTTCGGATGGTCACCTTGCAATCTATCCTTCCTCCCTTCCCCAGTAGACTTCCCACCGGCGGTTTGGGAAGTGTTGCTTAATGCCCGGAAACCATCCACCCGCAACTCTTATCTATTGAAGTGGAATCATTTTCAAACCTACGCCTTACACCACTCCTTCGATCCGACCCGAGCCTCCTTGCCAGATATTTTCTCTTACATCGTATCCTTGAAGGAATCTAGTCTTGCATACTCTTCTCTGAAGGTGCACCTTGCAGCTATCTCGGCATATCACCCTTCGATTCAGGGATCTACAGTGTTCTCCCACCGCCTCATGAAGGCCTTTCTCAAAGGTCTCCTCCACCTCTGTCCGCCTTGGAAGCCACTGGTGCCATCCTAGAGTCTTTCTCTAGTCCTCACCCACCTGATGTCTAAGCCGCTTGAGCCCATGGCTTCGATAGACGTTCGACTTCTATCCTGGAAAACAGCATTCCTGATTGCTGTCACGATGGCTTGCCGGGCCGGAGAACCTGCTGCATTCCGTGCAGATCCTCCATATACTATTTTTACAAGGAGAAAGTTGTTCTCAGACGAGACCTATCCTTTCTCCCTAAAGTGGTTTCTGCCTTTCACCTATCTCCATCTTCTGTCCTACCCACTTTCTTTCTGAACCTGGCTGACGCTCCGCAAAGAGCTTTACACTGCTTCAACGTCCGGAGAGCTCTCTCCTTTTATCTCCACTGCACGCAACCGTTTAGAAAGTCTCAAAGGGTTTTCGTTGCGTATGCCTCCCTGGGCAAAGGTGAGGCCATCTCTTCTCAGCGATTATCGAAGTGGGTGACCTTAACCATAGCCCTTTGCTATGAGTTAGCGCATCAACCCATACCTACCGCTCACTCTACAAGGGCAGTCTCGACTTCGACTGCTTTCCTGGCTTGTGTCCCGTTAGAAGACGTCTGTGCTGCTGCCACGTGGTCCTCCACTTTGACCTTCGTGTCCCACTATGCACTGGACGTTCAAGCTCGACAGGATGCTGCTTTTGGCCAAGCGGTGCTAAAGTCTCTCTTCACCTGATTCTCCTACTTCTACAGGTAGGACCTGTATATTGAAATCATACTATGTCCTAACCTGTCTCTTCCAGCTGCCAGCTCCCTCCTCCACCTGGTTCAGCTCTTTTAATTACCCATGTGTGGGACTGCACAGAGACCATGATGAAGATAAACAGGTTGCTTACCTGTAACCGATGATCTTCGAACGGTTATCTGTGCAGTACCACAATCCCACCCAGCCTTCCCCATTGCTGGCATCTCCTGATCACTTACCTTTGTTGATGGGACTTACCGGTAGCAGTTGAAGGAACTGAGTGGGAGGCAGCTCTCTCCCCCACTCCAGGCATGCGCAGTGCGTGCCTGCTCCCCAGGGTGGGAAGAGAGCCCGCCAAAAAGACTCCTGAGGCAAGATCTGGAATATTCTCCGATCGAGGTCGTGTGCAGGAGCCCAACCCATGTGTGGTACTGCATAGACGACCACTCGAAGATCATCAGTTACAGGTAAGCATTGTTTCCAGGCTCTGCTTCCTAAATTCTAGACTTTTTTTTATAGCTGAAATTTAACTCTTTTTCTGAGAATATGTCACATGCAAGGCCTTACCTCCTTGTGAACAGGTGCCAGTATTGGTTTGATGGTGAACAAATGAATGGGACTCTTCAGAGTTTTACATGTAATCTACCACTTAAGTGCTATTCAGGCAGGTTTCATAAAACAGTGAAGTATTAATAGGCCCTAGAATTGCCATATATTGGCTAGTTCTGAGAATGAATTGTAAAAGTATCCCTTTATATAGTTTGATTTCTATATGGAATTATTTGGAAAACACATTGAAAAAAACTGTTTATAGATATTTGCATCAAAATGAAAGAAACTATAAATACATGTTGAGGAAAGGCAGTTCTAAATTAATAAGGTTTGGCAAATATTGTTCAGTATCATCAACACACCTCTGACTGTGTCACTTTGTTAAGAATTTCTGACTTCTTTTACCATCTGCCCTTTGCTCAACAGATGTATTATTGCAAATCAAATGTGTTCATCTACAGTACCTTGAAATTATTTTTCAATTAGGTACTTGAAATAGCTTTTGTCCTTGTACTCGATTCACATTAATGTTCATAAAGTATATACGACACTAGAACATTAAGGGGAGACTGGCTGTAATTTGAAAGGTTAAAATTGATAGTTTTTTTGGCTATTCTTTTTCAGGTTTCCCATTTGGAAAGAAGGCTGAAAGGGTTTGAGAAAGAATCAAGGCAATTGATGGAAGTTAACAAAGGGTTAATGAAGGACAACAGTGATCTGAAAGCATCTCTTAAGCAGCACAGAGAAGAAGCAGAGACCAGAGAGAGGGAGGTGGAAAAGCTACTGCAAAAGATCAAAGAAATAAAACAGGACAAAGCAGAGCTTCAGTTAATGATAGATGGGCTGGAGGGAGAGGTCATCTCTCTGAAGAGGCAAGTGGCAGAAGCCAGCACATTGAGAAAGGAAAAGGAGGATCTGCTGAGTCAAGTGAGGCAAACACAGGCTTCCCTGGACAAAGCAAGGATGGTGGGTACTATGGCCACAGTGGAGGCAACCTGTGAGCCATGTAGATGTAAGATTGCAAGCTCAAAAGTAAAGTGGAAAACAGGGAAGAAAAAGAGTTCAGTGAAACATCACCAGTCTTTCCTCAATCAGTCCATCAAGGTTATGAGCGGTCTATTTGAGAACTTCAGTAAGGACGGCTGGGAGGATATGAGTGAAAGCAGGTACGACTCTCATTAACTTAGCTCTGTAGAGGGGGACACTGTGCATATGTAAAGCACTAGCAAATAGAGATTGAATTTCAACTACTGTCGATTTGGTATTCAGAAAAAATACTGTCAGAGCCTTTGAAATATCTTGGGAGGTCTTGTTCTGAGTTTATTGACTGAAATTTGCATGCAAAATTAGCCACAACTGCACGAGTATTTGAATAGGTGCCAGGAAACCCAAAAGAAGGCAATGCTTGATTTCTTCCAGTGATGCTATTTTCATGCAGTCATGAGGCTTGAAATTGACAGTTTGGCAGGCTGATTTAATTTGCTGGTCCTTTGCATATTCACCACTGACAGCTAAGGATTCCCAGGCAAGCCTATGAAGTTGGTTTAGTTATCTTGTGACATGCCAACCCAGGAGGAGAAACATTTCCCCCCTATAATTTAGGTAGATAAATTTTGAATGACCCATTTCGGCTTGCTACCAGATGTCTACAAGCTGTTGAACATCCTTTAAATTAAGGACCAGCCATGCTAATTATTGCATGTATGTTTTATGTGCAATCATTGTACTAACTTTAATTGAAGGACTGGTTGAAAATTAGGCCTGTAAAGGTAAGTTGAATTTTATAGGCACACAGGCACAATGCAAACAGAACTGGCAAGAATGAAAATAATACCACTTTTGGAAGTTTTTATACCCTGTCAAAGCCAATGGTGAAAAGTTGCTTAGTTTCCTGATTTTTTTTTCTTTTCATTTTACACATATAATTCCAGTTACTACAGACATTACCCACTTTTGGACCTTTCCGACACTTTAGAGTAATGTATACAATAGCTGGATAATTGCCAGCTTTCCTGAGAGGCTTCAAATATATAAGAAGAAATCTTACTAATGTTGTAAAACTGAATCAATTTGTAGGACTTCTTTGCACCTAATTCAAGCTTATTTGTATATTAAAATTACATAAAGTCAAGGTGGACAATATCCCCTTGAGCCAAATGAATGAAAACATTATCAATTTAGAAAATTTGTAGAGTTTTCACATATATGGAGGTTGATGTGGTGGCCTTTCTAGCCAAATAATAATTATTTTAATAAATTTTATTTGAGTTTACAGACTTACGAAACATACAGTCATATAAAACGGTTATCTTGGTCATATAAAACGGTTATCATGTATCTTCGATTCATACATTTGTATGGAACTTATATTATTTATTTATTTATTTATTTTTCACATTTATATCCTGCCTATCCTGTAAATGGGCTCAGAGCGGGTTACAACATTTTAATAAACTAGAAATAATGCCCGTTGCGGAAATAAATACAACGGGGTCTAGAAAGAGGCTCTGGGAGAGTGCTCTGGCTTTGGGCAAACAGTGTCAGTTTCCTGTGGCGACCTCAGCAGGGTTTTATGACAGAGTCCACTGTTTTCTCCAGAGGGACTGATCTCTGCTACCTGAAGAGCATTTGTATGTTTGAGTTATCTGTAGCCCTCACCTGGAGAGTGGTAACCATTGTTACCCATTCTCCTCTCCCCTATGAGGTATGTTATGCAACTGAAAACCCCAACTGCCTTGCGGGGGGGGGGAGTTTGAGGTGTGGAATGGACTGAAGTCCAATCAGCTTCCATATGCAAAAGACCAGGTTGTTGCAGCAGTTGTGGTGTGGGCGGGACCCAGGCTTTGCCTTCTGATTGGTGGCGATATATGCTGAGGAGCAGTGCCATCAGCCATACACTAAGGGAGTGCATTTTAGAATTAGAACTTTGGCACCCACTATTCAATTATATATAAGGAAAGATACAATAAAATCTAAAACACAATTAGAACATATATAAAATAGTTTACTTAATATTTACTTAATATTTCACTTCTATTCTATCTATCATCTTATTTAACATTTTTTCTAACAAATCTGTTTTTTTGTTTTTTTATGAAGTTTATTTAAGGTTTTCAAAATACATCATCATATAATCTGTTTTTGAACTCTTTCCTTCTATCAGTTTCGCCGTTCCCGTGTATTCGCTTAATTTATTCTTCCATTCCTGCAAAACTGGACATTTTTCTGCTTTCCATTTTTCTGCAAAAGTTACTCTTGCCACTGCCACCATATACTTAAATAGTTCACTGTATGTCTTAGTAATATTAGTAATATTACTTGGTACTATATTTAATGACATGTTTTTAGGATCCAACGCAAACTTAAGTTTCAAAATCTTTCGTATTTTCTCATGTAATATTTTCTTGCCTTCTTGCATGACCACCAGATACAAAAAAATGTTGCATCTGTATTTTGACATTTCCAACATTTCCCATTATAGTCTTTCTTGGTTTTTACTATATCTTTGGGAGTGATATACCATCTAAAAAACATCTTATACCAATTCTCCCTTAATGTTTGACATTCAGTAAATTTAATAACTTTAGTCCATAGATTTTCCCACTGACTCATAGGTGTATTTTGTCCTACATTTTACATCCATTTTATCATACATTTTTGCTTGCTCTGTTTCAGTGTCATATTGTAATCATATTTTGTAGATGTTTCCTAGGAAGTGCTTTAAATCTCCAGTGATTAATTGTTCAAAAAGCATTTTCTTTCTTAGTTGACCCCCTTCTTTGGCTATTAGTTCTTTACCATCTGATATAACAGCCACGGAATGTTTTTTCCTTCATCTTAAACTTCTTGCCAAGATTTTATTTTTCCTTGTTTGTCCATCATATATTCATAAATTACATGGTCAGTTTCCTTTCTTGTAGTATTATTGCAATAAACATCTACTAGGGATATCAACGGTGAGATTGGAAGACTTACTCTATTTCTACATTGAAACCATATTCTTGGTTGACCACCCCCCAAAATATGGGTGCCATCTTGTCTCTGAATAAAATTTAGTGAGTTTTTAGTCCATAGGTAATTGTGTATTCCTTCTTTGGTATCAATGGTCTCCAATTTAGCATTCCTTCTATTTGGATTTACAATCCAGTCTGACAACCTGACTAATGCTGCTGCTTGACAATACAATTTAATGTTTTGTACAGCTAAGCTTCCTGTTTTTTCATCCTGTAATACTTTGAATCTTATTATTGGATTCTTTCGATTCCATACAAAATTATTTTATCAGTCAAATAATAATTTTAAAGTTTTAGATACAATATGTATATATTAGGTTGATAACACTGAAGAATTAAGAGTATTCAAGCTTGAGTGTAATATCAGATAATAGCTATGTCATCTAGGGATCAGATTTCTTCTGTAATACAGATTGTCCATTTTCAAATTGCACTTGTAGAAATAAAACTGTTACTGTTTTTTAAGGGAAAAAGGAATTACCTTATTCTCCTTTTTTAGATATATTTGCAGTGTCTAAGGGTCAGGAGTTGAGTAGTCCTCAGAGTCCAAGGCAATAATGCAGGAAACTTTCATGGAAGAAGAGCAGTAGATAATAAATGTTTCTTTTCTCCATATGCTTATTGGGAGCAGAAATAATCTTTAAAAAGATGAAAGTAGTTTTAAAAACACTTTAAATAATGGGTTTTTAAACATTTTCTTTTGCTTTATTCATGGCAATTTGTCAAATGTGTACTCCCCCCCCCTTTTTTTGTTGTTGTTTGAGATTCATGCGATGGTTGCTTTATTTGCTCCTTTATTGGACAATTAAATACTTTCTAGCCCAAGAATAGTAAATTTTTGCTGATTTCCCATTTTTAGTGACTCTGAAATTCCAACTTCTGAAAGTCTGGGGTCTGTCATTGCAAAAACAGCCCAACAGATTTCAATGACAGGCAAAGAAATTGAGCGAGAACAAAATAAGATTGAAGAGAGTGAACTGCATCCCTGTACTGTACATTTAGAAGGCACAAACAAGTCACGTCATATTAAGGTGAAGTACGATTTGAATACATTTACTTGTGCTGTCTCTTCACTGTTATCAATAAATATGTAATGTTAACCAAATGGAATAATCCACCTGTATTAACACTAGGGAATTGCTGTTCCTTGTCCTTGAGAGGTCTAATATGCAATCTGTGTGATTTCCAGCAGTATAGGATGCAGTGTGCTAACCAATGTAACTATTTCATGGTTAAGTGTTACTAGTTTTCTACAGTTGCCATTTTCAGATTGCTGAGGAGTATCCACCATTTTTTAATCTTCTTACATATCTGTTTTTAGGTACTATTAAGTAAATTCACAGAATACATATGGTTGCAGAAACGTCTGTTGGAAGTTTGTTCTCACTTCCCTTCAAGGATGTTTGTTTTGTTCTATGCTTTTTGACAGTGGCATTCAGCTCCAGAAAGGCCTCTGCAGACAATTTTGTTAGTAGTGAAATTGATCATGCATCCAAGAATAGAGGAGTCTGGGTACCCTGCCATACCAGTTTAGTACCTTGAGAAGCATTTATTGCAGGCTGTTAAGAATTAATCCATTGGCGAATTTCCACAAAGGAATGGGCAAAATTCCCACTTCCTGCTGCAGACCTCTGACCCATGCTGTTCCTGGGGGTCCCCTATTTCTAAGGAGCAGCATTGGGGGGACAGTAGGAAGGAAACAGTGAGAAAATCACATGGAAGTACTTTCTATCAGTGGAAATTTCTAGTGGATCCAAGCTCTTGTCTGTTCCCCCAAGTACAAACAGAAGGATAACTATGTCTCTACATAAGGTCTGCAAACTCTTTTGCTATCATTTAAGCAGTATGGGTCACTGTGTCTTCAACTCATGATGCTCTCATAACATCTATCAAGAGTAACCATGTGGATTGAAAGAATCACAGAACTGAAGCATAGTAATTGAAATACATAGTAATTGAAATACAAAAAGAGTCCCATTGGATCAGACAAAAATTCAGTCCAGGCCAACATATTATTTCCCATGGCCTCCCTCAGTGGCTTCCTGCTTTAGATATGTTTAAATATATTCTTTTAAGTTGCAGAATAATATACTTAATTTTTAAATTCATCATAAATTTATGTTAGTTTTGCCAGATCCTGTTTTCTCTGTCTTCTCTTCATTTCATCAGTACTACAACTTTTTAAAAAGGAAACATTCTGGTCTTTTATGGCTTCTTTGACTCTGCTTGTTAACCATGTTTGCATCCTCTAGGGCATAATGCTAGCTCTCCTAATCTGTGGTATACATTCTGTTCAAGCTTCTATTATTGTGGTTTTAAATAACTTTGAAGTATCTTGAAGAGATTTCACCCTCTTTCCCACCCCTTTTAACTCCCTTTTGACTACTCCCCTTAACCCTTCGAGAAATTTCCTCCTTTGAAATCAATATCATCATGTTGGACTTTTCTAGCCAACTATGGAAGGATCTGTGTAATTCTCTCAGCCCAAGGATTCTCTTACAAGATGGTGTCAAAGTTGCATGGCATCCAGCAGTGGAGAAGAAGCAATTATGCTGCTCTGAAAAATTCTGAATGAGCTCTTAAGCGATCTTTGGATGAAGTCAGTCAGCCACATTGTATTTTTTTCACCCATTTTATTCTAGTACACACTCATGCTGAACTCAGTGATACCCACTTTGATATTACAGAAAGAGGATAATAACTATAAGGTCTGCAGGAGAACTAATGTTTCCTAGATGTCTTTGGATGCATTCTAACTCTCTTATATACTCAGATCTTAAGACTCTGGAACAATAGTAGCAATCCAACAAGTTGCTTTTCCCATTAAGTGTCATTTCTGATAATTTGTTGATGCAGGAAAGAAGATCCTTCAATTTTTTAAAAATTATGTGCATTCTGTACTTTTTAATGTCTGCCATAGGACAAAGGTGTAGAACTAGCCCCTTTCCAAAGGAAGAAGACCCTTAATTCTGTGCACATTAGTAAAGGTAAGAATCACATATACTTTTTGCACTAGCTATTTAAAGCGAAATGGTATTTGCATTTGTGCCTGTCTGTATGGATAGTTCAATGTATGTGATCAAAGTCACACTTGTTTCTTGTTCCTCACCACATTCCATTACCTGGCTTTTGAGAATTAAAATTATAGTTTATATTAGGCCAATTAATTTGTTAAACATGTTGGGGGGCTTTGAGCAATTAGTCAGATGAACAGGGTCCAAGTGCCATTAAAGTGCAGTGCTGGAAGTTCTGGCTATGACTTTCCTGTTCACCTGAAGCCCACGTCACCCTACTGAAGATGATGGTAGTACTAGATGGTCAAGTGACGGGTGCACCAATGCTGATGCAATATACTGTGAATGTGAATGATTCAATATACTGTGAATGTTCTCCTTATGGTACTGAGGAAATCCCTAATTCACCTAATTTGCAATATAGGGAAGCGCTTGGTGCTGCTGATAGGTCTTTTTTATTCTTAAAATGCCTTTCAGACTGCCTTTTAGAAACTGGGCATGTAGAGTGGAGTATGGATTACCTACCGGAGAATACATGAATGTTCTCAAAGTTTTCTTGTGTGCTGCTCTGGAATGTGTGGTCTATGCTTCCAAGTCAGGATGGGAAGTAGATATGTAGAAAAGAAGAAATGCTGCCTCCAAGAATGCTCCACACTTTTCCTGCAGTCTTCCACTTGCTGTGGAAGGAGTGTGTAGTTTTGTTTGTTTGTTTTGCTTTCTAACCTCTATATGGAGACTTAACGAGGATATTATTTTGATTGCTGTTTCACAAATGGTGGACTGTGAAATGAGCCATTGCTCTTCTGAGGCCCCTGCCACACGGCAGGGAAAACACAGGGAAAAGTGCGGCTTTTAAAAGCCGCACCAAAGTTGAGACGCCGCAGCGGGATCCCATGGATCCCCTGAACCGCGGCGCGGCGCTCCCCGGCACAATCAGATGCCGGGGAGGAAGAGTCGGATGGGAGGGGGAGGCTGCCGAACTGCGCATGCTCAAGCATGCGCAGTACGGCCGGGGGCCGGGATGCGCCGGCGCAAGGACGCGCCGGCCGATCCCACGGCCCAGCTTGAGGCACTCTACTCGAAAGAACCACGTAGGTAGGTGGTTCTTTTTTAGTGCGGGTTTTTGGCGGGAGGGGCGGATCGGGGACGGGCAGGCAACAATTCCCAGATGTTGCCGTGGGATCGCGCCCGTTTGCTCCGCCCCCGTTCCGTCCGGCTCCTGGCCCAAAATGCCTCGTATGAACAGGGCCTTAGTTAACTTTCTTCCTCAGATTGAAAGACAGATGATTTGCATGGTCTCCTGCCGCTCCTATCCTGTCTAACAGAGACACATTCTTGCCACCCTTTGGTATCGCACCAACAGCTTGATTCAGTAGTGTGCAGTGAAGGAGAGGCCCCAGTTACAGGGAACCCTGGGCCTTTCAACTCTTGTTCTGTGCTACCTTTTGCACTGATTAAGGAGCACCAGGAGATGGAAAAGAAAAGGACAGAATATTTTATTTATCTATTTCAATTTATATCCCATCCTTCCTGTAAGTGGGCTCAGGGTGGGTCACAACAATCTAATGAGTAAAATTACCTGTACTTCAGCCAAGCCCTAGTCCAATTAATCAAATTTCTGTGAGCTGATTCCACCGTGGGAGCCATGGAGAAGTATGAAGTGTCTGGCTATGGTTGCCATCAGGAGTGCCATGAGCAGTTATTTCTTGAGACTGTGTTGAAATGGAGCTATGACTTCCTAAATTCTAACATCTAGTACATTAGGTATGTCTTAAATGAGCTTCAGGCCCTCAGAAAAGTTCAGAAGAAGCAACTCCTGGGGGGTGGGGAAGCTGCAAATCACTCCTTTGGGTTTCCTATTTAGTGGTTAGGAGTGCGGACTCTAATCTGGGAGAACCGGGTTTGATTCCCCACTCCTCCACATGCAGCTGCTGGTGTGACCTTGGGTCAGTCACAAGTTATTTCAGAGCCATTCTCTCAAGAGCAGTTCTTGAAAGAACTCTCTCAGCCCCATCTACCTCACAGGGTGTTTGTTGTGGAAGAGGAAGGGAAAGGAGATAGTAAGCTGCTCTGAGACTCCAAGTGAAGGGCAGGGTATGAATCTAATCTCTTCTTGTTTTTCTTAAATATTCAGAAGTGTTAAAGGAGATAGCTTGGAGCAGGGGTCCCTAGCCTTTTCCAACCTGTGGGAACCTTTGGAATTTTGAAAGGGGTTAGTGAGCACCAACCAAAAATGCATGGTTAGGAGTCAGAGTCAAATGCAAAGTACCTGGTGCATGAGGTGGTGCCAAACACAGTACCTCCCTCCTCGCTTTGCAAAAGAAGGGAATTTTTTTAAACGAAGGAAAGGCCAAAGGGGAGGAAGGGGGAAACACAAGACGTAATAAAAAGAGGGAAAGCCTGCAGGGGAAATTGAACCAGAAGTGTGAGGGTTTACCAGTCCTCCTGATTCTCTAGTTGATGCAGCTGCTATATTGCAGCTGTGGAAATCCCTTTCATTTGAATGAAGACAGCCAGTACATAAGAACATAAGAGAAGCCAATGTTGGATCAGGCCAATGGCCCATCCAGTCCAACACTCTGTCACACAGTGGCCAAAAATACCAGGTGCCATCAGGAGGTCCAGCAGTGGGGCCAGGACACTAGAAGCCCTCCCACTGTTGCTTCCCCCCCAAGCACCAAGAATACAGAGCATCACTTGCCCCAGACTGAGAGTTCCTTGTGGCTAATAGCCACTGATGGACCTCTGCTCCATATGTAATTACCCTGCTTTTAAGTCGTGTCACCTACTTTCTAAAAAGCTCAGCAGGTACCAGGGGAAGTACTGGCAGGCACCCTAGGTACCACATGCAGGAACCCTCATGTGGAAAATGACCAGCTGAGTTCTTCCTTCTGAGTTGCCTTATTTGAGTTATCTTCTGTGCTACTCTGGATTACCCTTTTAAGGATTAAAGCTGTTTGCAATTATTAAATAATTAAAGAAAAATAGCAGAATCCTGACTTTGAATCTCAGGGTTATGCCTGTTCTTGAGTATGTTGATGTTTTGGCAAACCCGGCAGGAGATTATTTATTTATTTATTTATTTATTTATTTATTTATTTATTTATTAGATTTATACCCCACCCTCCTCGGCAGGCTCAGGGCGGCTACAACAAAGGCAATTGCCATAACAACAGTTAAAACATCATAAAACAATCATTACACAGTAAAAACAATCATTAAGTAAAGTGCGGTGCTCTTGATGTTAAATTTTTTCTCAATCCAAGATGAGTTCATTCATCAACCTAACCTGACAGCATGCATTCTTTGGTTACCTAGGCGTCTGCCCAGGGCCGGCTCACCTCCGGATCTAATCCACCGTCAAAGATGGCAGCTCGGTGGTGGTACAGTGACGACGACGGCTCCTATACAAAGGCCTGGCGGAAGAGCTCCGTCTTGCAAGCCCTGCGGAACTGCGCTAGTTCCCGCAGGGCCCGAACCTGCTCTGGGAGCTCGTTCCACCAGACAGGAGCCGCCGCCGAAAAAGCCCTGGCCCTTGTTGCAGCCAGCTTGATGTCCTTGGAGCCTGGAACCATCAATAGGTGCTGCGACCCCAACCGCAGCGCTCTTGGGGCAATATATGGAGAAAGGTGGTCCCTTAGGTACACTGGACCCTGGCCATCAAGGGTTTTATAGGTAAGAACCAGCACTTTGAAGCGAATCCGGTATGCTATAGGCAGCCAGTGCAGTGCCTTCAGCGCAGGCTGGATGTGGTCCCGTCTAGTAAGACCCATCAACAGCCTGGCCGCCGCATTCTGCACCAGCTGCAACTTCCAGATTGGACCGAGCTTTGCAAGCCGTGGCTGGTTGGCTCAGGCTGAGCTGGCTGAAACTGAATCCGATGAAGACGGAGGTCCTGTGCCTGAGTCGGAGCGGTTCGGGGGTGGGATTCCTGTTCCCGACCTTTGGTGGGGCACTATTGGTGCCAGCGTCGGAGGTTAGGAATTTGGGAGTGCTCCTGGATGCCTCCTTAACAATGGAGGCCCAGGTAGCAGCCACTGCAAAGTCAGCCTTTTACCACCTTCGGCTGATTCGGCAGTTGGCTCCCTTCCTCGGCCGTGATGACCTGGCTACAGTGACCCATGTGATGGTTACCTCGAGACTAGACTACTGTAATGCTCTCTACATGGGGCTGCCCTTGTCGCAAATCCGGAGGCTGCAGCTAGTGCAGAACGCTGCGGACAGACTGGTGACAGGCCTCCCTAAATGGGAGCACATCCAGCCTGTGCTGAAGGCACTGCACTGGCTGCCAATAGTATACCGAATCCACTTCAAGGTGCTCGTATTGACCTTTAAAGCCCTGTATGGCCAGGGTCCGACATACCTGTGGGACCGCCTTTCCCCATACATACCCCAGCGAGCACCACGGTCAGGAACACAACATCAACTGACCGTTCCTAGCCCTAAGGACGCCAGGCTTGCGGCCACCAGGGCCAGGGCCTTTTCAGTGGCGGCTCCACACTGGTGGAATGAGCTCCCAGAAGAGATCAGGGCCCTGTGGGACCTTTTGCAGTTCCGCAGGGCCTGCAAGATGGAGCTCTTCCATCAGGCTTTCAATTAGGAGCCGCCACTCCTTCTCCACCACCACCACCACCATCCTTGGTTTTGGGTTGGCTCTGGTCCCGGTGAGGGTTTGCGTTATATTATCGCACCAAGCTGAAGATCATCGATGCCGATAAAATTGTTAGTACGCCATCTGAATCATTCAATGATTACCATCAAAGAGTACCATCACTAGCACTTTAATTGTTAATTGTTGGACTGTTTTTAATGCCTAATGTTGTTGCTGTAAGTTGTTTAAATTTTGTACATGGTTTTTATGGTAAAAAGGTAAAGGTAAAATTACTGTAAGCCACTCTGAGCCTGCTTGCGGGGAGGGCGGGGTATAAATCAAAATAAATAATAAATAATAAATAAATAAATGCTTTCAAAACTGGATAGCCTTTCAATTCTAGTAGATGATTATGTAATATAATGTATCAGCTAATAACATCGTATTTAAAATGTACAGGTAAAACGTAAGTTTGACATCTGGATTCCATAGTATGTTTACAGGCTCTGAAAAAGTTCAAAGATACCCATTTCTTGAAAGATCTATGAAAGGTGTAAAATTAATTATTGATCAATGTGACCAATGTTTAGTAAACAGAGAGAAGAGAAGAAATATTGTGGTCCAGAAACCTGGCTGCTCTGCTTCTCTATGGGGACGGATTACATCCTTACAGCAGCAGTTAGCAGTTCTACAGAATTCAAAAAGAACAACAGTATCTGCTCTCCAAAAGTCTAAGGAAGAGAATAAAAAATTAACATCTCAGATGCATTTAACTGAACAAAGACTTCAAGCCAGCAAACAAACAATTCAGGTAAAGAATTCTTTCTGCTGCTACTATCCTGATATGCAACAAAAACAAGGCCAAACTAATCATTAATAGATCTCTTATCAATTGTAGGGCTGACTGTCAACTCTAAATTTTTTGGGGGGGGTTGATACCTGACATTATTATAATTCCTCCTCCCCACTGCTTATGCCTTCTGACTCTTATTTGGCTTCCTGGGACAATTAAACTAGAGAGGTGGACTGCCTATCCCTTTCCTTTAAGCTCTGCTTCAGTGCAGTTTTTGTGTCACTACAGAGCAATGATTTTTTTTTAAATTTAATATTTCAATTTAAAATATCAGTACCCCACAATGCTTAGATCTGTTCTCTCATGGTGGCCGGACCACCCTGTGTTTTTCTGCTTTGCAGACTGGAAGAGTACTGGCCTGTACAACAGAGTAGCCATGTGTGCTTCCATGTGCTTACACCCTAGACATGAGCAGATACAATAGTGCTTTCATTCCTCTGTCCTACCATCAGTACCTTCACATTGTGAAATAACACAGTACCTGAATTTGGGTGTACTTGGAGGTTTCTGAATATCTAATGGTAATTTTTACGTTATAGGACAGAAAGAAATTAAAAGTATCAGCCAGCAGATGTTAGACCATGGGGTTGTAGAGCAAAAAAAAAAAAATGGTTACATGATATTGTATGTGAATTTGCAGGATGTTTCAGTCCAGATATATTTCTTAATGTATACTTCATTAATAACCTCTTTTTACACAGAGCAATTATATTTTTGGTTTGTTTCTTTTGGCTCTCTTTTTCCAAATAATAAGGATTTATGTTCTGAAGGACTCAAATCTCTTATTCTTTTTGAAAAAATTCTGCAACCCACAATATGTGCTATGTTCAGTAGAAGTCATGACGGGTGGGTGGCAATGAAATGCTAATGTCATTCCCTCAATGATCCTTTCTTCCTGACCAATGTTTAGTTGTTGTTTTTATGTCTTTGTATGCATTTTTGCTCTGTTCTGAAGGACTCAAATCTGCTCTTATTCTTTTTGAAAAAATCTGCACCCCACAATAAGTGCTATGTTCAGTAGAAGTCATGACGGGCGGGTGGCAATGAAATGCTAATGTCATTCCCTCAATGATCCTTTCTTCCTGACCAATGTTTAGTTGTTGTTTTTGTCTTTGTATGCATTTTTGCTCTGTTTTTAGTTGTTATAATGATGTTTGATTGGGGGGGTGATTTTAATGCTTATAAAATGTGATTTTATCATGTATGTTTTAATTCATTAGCCACCTTAGAGACCCTTGTGAGAGCAGAAAGATATTTTTTTTGTAAACGAACTGAATAAATAAATTCTAGAAGTATTTCCAACTTAATGCACGTGTTAAACCTCACATGCATGACTAGCATTTAACAATTTTTTATATTGTATCACAAGAAAATCACCCTGATTCAGTGAGGGAAATCCCAATGTGGAAGCTGGCTTCAATGTATGCTGCCCATGCACATGTGCATCCACATATCAAACGCTCAGAGGGCTCTACTAAGACGGCAGGATTTGGATGGTGATATGTAATCCCCATCTTGGGCCTCATTGTTGCATGCCATGACTTTTGCATGGTATCGTTGAATTGCAACCAGTGCATTTTGAGGTGGAAATAACATTGATTAGACTGCAGTCCTGAGAACACTTTCCTGGGAATAAGTCCCACTGAATAACATAGGACTTAGGTCTGAGTAGACCTACTTAGGAGTGCTCTCTTAGGTAGCTGAGGATTGTCTTTTTTCCTAGCTGGCCAGACTTTTGAGAAAACAAGGATATTCTGGAACATACACAGATTCTTCTCCATTGCTAACTTTGCTATTGAGTAAAAGGGTAAGTTACATAAAAAGCCAAAGAAAATCATATAAAGCAGTTGCAGGAATGTGGGCAGAAGTTACGATTTATACTTCAGCTCTGGTTACTTCTCGTCATGTAATTTGAATTTTCAACCTGCAATGTGTTAAACTCTAAATGCTCTACTAGTGCTGCCAAAGGGGAAATGTAAATTTCATCTTCGTGTCTTCAGTGCAGACACACAGAGGAGCAGGCCTGCCGCAGAGAAGTTTTCTACAAGCTTCTAGAATTTAAAGTTGTGTGCCCCGCCTTCCCCCGGCACAACAGAGCCAGTGGCTCTGTTCCCACCCAAATGATCACGTAACAAGGGGTGGGGAGAACACTCTTTCCTCAGTCTTTTTCTGCCAGCATGGAGAAAGGACCTGCTACAGCTTTGTCACAGTTACCTCAGGAAATTTCTTTGATGAAATTGTATGTTTTCAAGTTGCAGATTATCTTTAAACATTTACTATGGCACAATTTAAGAAATGCCTTAATTGTGGGTGGCACTAAAATGGCACAAAATGATATCCATGACCAGTGCCTCATGTGCTTGGGGGAAGGGCACAATACATGTATGGCCTGTAGCCTCTTCCCTCCGAAAGTGCAGCAAGAAAGGGCTCTTAGTCTCAAGGCTGCTTTGTGGGAGCAGTCTCTTGGGGTTCTGAAAAAATTGGATTCCCCTCAGAAAAGAGTCAGGACTCCCTCAGTGTTCTCTGTTCCAGTCGCCAAAGTCCAGCCTGATGCCAGACAAATGACTCAGACACTGAGAGCAATTTCTGAACCGCCAATAAAAAAAGGCCCAAAAGAAGTCTCAACACACAACTTCATCGGCTGCTCAACCTCAACATACCGACTCCAACAAGACGTCAAAGCTACAATTCTGGACTTGGCACGACGTTGTCAGTTCATTTCCCCCCCAAAGGCAAACTCCATCGGCATCACCACCACATTGAAGAGAACCAACTCGCCATTGATCCATATCGTCAACCTGAACCCAATAATCCCTTTCTCATGATCGTTCAACCTTGAGATCCCCCTGTCCCAAAGATCTCGATCCATTTGACGTCAAAGACCCAACAGTTGTTGGCAACACCAATCCTCCGAAGGCAGCCCACCTTGTTTCCGAAAACTACACACTCCACCCCCTTCAAAGACTTTGAAAGACTACCAATCATCTGAATAAGACGTCATTGAACTAATCACTCCAGGTTGGAGGACTTCAGCACATATGCCACCTTCACTTTCCAACAGTAACACTTTGAAGTCATTGGAATGGAACTCACAGCCACAGTGAGGGCAGTTCTCCCCATGGTTCGTGCCATCCATCCTATCACCTGATGACACCGCGGGGGACTCCATGCCTGTGTTCCCTACAAAAGATTTCAAACTATATTCTGAACAGCTTATTAGAATGGTTAAATCATTGCAAATTTAGTATACTCCACCAGAACCAAGGGTGTAAGACCCAATTATGAATATTCTGTATTCATACGACCCAGGCCCAATAGCCCTGCCAATGGTCAAAGACATCCCAGGAATCACCAAAAATATATGGGCCAAGCCAGCCTTTATCCATGCTTCTGCCAAAAAAGTTGAAAGTTTATATAAAATTAGAGAGGAGGAATGTGAATTCCTATTCCAGCACCCTCAAGCCAATTCGTTAGTGATCAAAGTTCTCCTAGCCAAATAAAATTCAGGAAAACACTCAGCCCCCCTTAATAAAGAGGGACATAAATTAGACATCTTGAGATGCAAAATTTATAGTTCAGGAGCCTTAGGCTTCCGCATAGCAAATTTCAAAGCAGACATGGCACCACCAAATTTATTTATGGGAATAAATGTCTCAGGACATAGAGACAATCTCCGATGACAGAAAGGCTCACACAAAGTCCATACAAGCCGAAGGCATAAGACTAGGGAAACAAGAGTTTAACACATCAAGGCACGTAGCTGATGCATGTAGCCGATCTATGGCATCAGCAGTAGTCATCAGACATCATTCCTGGCTGAGAGCTTCAGCCCTACCTCCAGACACTAGAGCTAGAGTGGAGGATCTTCCCTTTGAAGGGAAACTCTATTTAATGAACAAACCCATGCTGTCTTTGAGAGCATCCATAAAAACAGATTAATGGCCAAGTCTCTGGGTATCACTTCCCAGCAATCAGGAAACTATAAACCCAGGTTTTCCCAAGACGTAACCAACAACCTCACTTTGTAAAGCTTCACCAATTCCAACCCACCCAAACTTACCAACAATATTGTCCCGTCTTCATTGCCCAACCCCAACCTAGTTGGCAACAGCCAAGGCAAAAGGGACATCAGGGTCAATCTCCTTGACAACCATCTTCCAAAGGCAAACCACCACAATTACTAGATACGTTCAGGCTATTCACTGATAGACTTAACCAGTTTACACACTGTTGGAGTTTAATCTCACAAGATGTTTGGATTTTGAGCATAATAAAGTTTGGATATTCTCTGGAGTTCAAATCCACTCCTTCTTGTATAAATTTTGATTCCAGAGCATCACAACTCCAACTTACTGCTGCAGCAAGAAATTCAACATCTCCTGGAAAAGGGAGCTGTCCAAGTCATTTCCCCTGCAGATGAACAGATGGGTTTTTACTCTAACTAGTTTCTAATAGGTTTTGTATGCTGAGTTTAGAATATGTCTTTCCCTTTAATGACAAGGGATGATTGTCATAGATTTAAAAATCTTAGATTTAAAAGATGCATACTTCCACATTACAATCCACAAAGACTGCAAGAAACTCTTTTTTTTTTAATAAATTTCTTTATTGAGTTTCACCTTTAATAAACATACAAACATAAATCACCATTCTCTTATAAGTCAATACCTCACCCTATTAACATTTGGTTACATACAGTCAATGTCTAGATTTTCTTTAATCTTATATTGCCCAACTATAGTTCCACCTTATATTCCTCGCATTCCTTTTTAAATATCTCTGGTCTTAATAAATCATAATTACCCTATTTACTTTCCTATCTGTATATCTGTATTTTAGATTTTAAATTCATCTTCATTACATACATTTTACTTTTCAAAACATCCATTCAACTGAACTTCAGTTTAATTTCATCCTCAAATCATCTGTTCACCTCTTGTTTTCAACATCATATTTGTCTCTATTCCTGGAGCTCTTCAAAATAATAATAATACTAATAATACTAATAATAATTTTTCCTTCGGTCTCATTCCAAGATTATTCTTAACAATAAACTAATAAATAATAAAGCTTTTGATCATTCTGTTAGTATTTATACCCCTCTTACCCACATTTCATACTATCTTAATTTTTCAATCCTATACTATCACCGAGGGTAAAGCAAGCATA
>NW_015176016.1:659095-695004 GCF_001447785.1 Gekko japonicus | reverse complement strand
TATATTTCAGTTCTTTTTTTCCCTGATTTCTTCTGTTCTCTTCTGCATGCCGTTGATCTTTAAACTCCTGCATCCTTATTTCCTCCTTTGCTTCTCCATAATTCCTTGTGATTAGTTGTATGTTCACGCTATGTTTCTTTAATCCTTTCTTTAGTTTTTTCCTTCTTGTTTGTCTTTTTCCTTTACTTTTAAGTAGAGGCGGCAAACAGTTTTTCCTTGCTGCCGTTTTTAATTTTCCTTGCCCCAACGCAAGTCCTTCTTCTATGTCAGCTTTCTGTAACAATTCCTCTGTATATTCAATCTGTACAGCATACATTTCTCTCTCCTGTTCCGTGTCCCTCATCTCCTCTTTCCCTTGATTCTCCTGTTTTTTTTCATCTTCCTTAGGCTCCCATAATTCATTGCGAAAATTTCTCAACACATTTTCACATGTTACTTTAAATGTCTGTTTCATTTCTTCTAGAAAGTACTTTTGAAACTTTTCCCATTGTTCCCTCGTACAATCGCAAAGTTTTATATCTCCATCAAACTCTTCTCTCTTATTTAGCACCTCCATTTCTCCGTCATTCTCTTCTCTCTTGTCTAACTCCTCCATTTCTTTTCAGTTTAATCAGTCAGTTTAATTAACTTTAGTTATCACTGCAACTTTTACCGGGTAATACAAGCATTTTTTCTTACCCTTCGTAAGTCTCGTAATATTTATTTCCCAATCAAGTTCATCGGCCATTTTCTTCACACACACACGGGGGGGGAAATAATCATATGGGGTACGTAGTCCTTTCTGCTCGACCAAAATATGCGCAAAATTGGTTTTCCGGAGTGAAGTGTCGAATCCACCACCACAAAAAGAAAAAATAAAGGTTTTAAAACCGGCGGCTGCGTCTAGGTCGAACACGGAAGTCATGTTCTCCCCTGTTATCGCTCCTGCTTCGGGGCACAGCCGGTCACCCCCCCGCAATTTGCCAGGTCGCGGGAGGGGCCAGAAAAAGCCCCCTGCTCCTGCACTCTGTCTGAGAGTGCTGGTCGGACTCTCCCCGTTGCTGGGGGGACCGAAAAAAGCAATAACGGGTCGGGTGGCTCGGAGCCCATCGAGCTCCCGCCCGCCCGTCGTCGCGCCAAAACCGGAAGTCAAGACTGCAAGAAACTCTTGAAGTTTAGTTTTGAAGGCCAATTCTATCAATATGCAGTACTATCATTTGGTTTAACCACAGCCCCAAGGGTCTTCACAAAATGCTTCCCAGCTATCATTGTTCACTAGCGTTTGAGAGGCTGCAAGATTTATCCTTACCTGGAAGACTGGCTGCTCACTGGTCCAGCAAAGTCACAATTGGCAGACCTGATATCCTTAACAATTCACACCCTAGAATGGCTAGAAATCCTCATAAATTCCTCAAAGTCTATTCTAGGAAGTTGACTTCATTGGAGTGAGACTCAATTATATCTCGCATAGAGCATACCTCCCTGTGAATAGGGCCAAATCAATACAAAAATGGATATTGAGATTTTCCAGAAAGTGATCCACATTCAAAACCTTTTAGGCTTGATGGCTTCCACTACAGCCACCATTCGACATGCAAGACACTGCATGCATCCCTTGCAGAATTGGTTTCTCAGAAAATTCAAAATGGGGACTGACTCACAATGGAAAAACCTCTCTTTTCTCAGAGGGGAAAAAAATTGGTTGATCCCTATCTTGGTGGTCCTTATATTCTAATCTAGTAGAAGGGGTACCCTTAACACCTCCCTCTCCAGAATTCCACTTATTCACAGATGCGTCCTTAAATGGGTGAGGAACTCAGTGCAGTTCAATGTGCATTAACGTCATTGGAGTCTGGCTGAGACCAGACTCCATATAAATGTTTTAGAACTCACAGCTGTCAGATATGCCCTTGCTTCTCTTTCAAACATCACCGAAGAAGGACAACCTGGCAACAAAGTACTACATAAACAAGCATGGGGGAACGGGCTGCCTAAAGTTATGCAGGGAGGCATCCCTCCTTTGGGATTGGGCCATTTGAAACAGAAACGAGTTGCTAGCCTTACATGTTGCAGGACAAGGCAATGTGATAGCAGATCATTGAAGTTCAACACACAAGTGGTCCCTGAACACCACATATTTACGACCCATTTTCAGAACTTGAGGTCACCCTCAAATAGACCTTTTTGCTTCAGCAGAGAACATGAAATGTCAGACCTTCTGCTCAAGAGCACCCGTGGACAACCCCTCCCCCGGGAGATACATTCCAATTAGTATGTTTTCACACCCTTTATAATGCATTCCCACCTTTCCCACTCCTCCACTGCGTAATGTTAAAACTAAAAACAGACAGCACAACCAGCTTTCTTATTGACCCCTTCTGACCTAGATAAACATGGTTCTTTACACTGCTGACCTTGTCCAAGGGCAGGAGGATACCACTGCCCCCAGTGCAAGACCTTCTTTCACTGGGGCCCCTCTATCACCACGACATGGAGACCCTACAGCTCAACGTGTGGTTAATTTCTCCATAAATCAATACTCTGATAGAGTGATGGCAGTTTTGCTTTCCGCCTGCAAGCCATCCCCCTGGAAATCCTATAAGGGAAAGTGGCAGTGCTCTGCAGCGTGGGCCAAAGACAGGAAACTCAGACCAGAGTCCTGCCCCTTGGCAAAAGTTTCTGAATGCTTCGTCTCCTTGATAGACTCAGGGCTTTCCTTATCTTCCATCAAGGTTCACTTTGTGGCCATATCAGCCTTCCACATTGGTGTAGACTCTAAACCTATATTTTAAAAAGCTTTCTCTAAAAGGTTCCTCAAAGTTTTGGTGGATTTGTATCCATCAATGAAACCCCCACTTCCCCAATGGAGTTTGTCTCTTGTATTATCTCAATTAATAGATAAATCATTTGTGTTTCTTATCTTATAAGATGGTGTACTTAGTGGCAGTAACGTCAGCACATAGAGTCAGTGAAATCAGAGTGCTCAGGTGCGACCCACTATTTATGAGATTCCATAACAACAAGGTATTTTTGAAACCTAGTCTCAACTTTACTCCTAAAATGGTTTCCCAATTCCACTTGTCCCAAGTCATAATATTAACAGAGTTTCCCACCAAACTGTAATCCCCTGCCAGTATCGTCCCAGACCCTCTCTAGATGGGTGACGACTGCATTAAAATGCCCTACACTAGAACAGGTTTAGAATGCCCGTTTTCCCTGAGAGTGCATTCAATAAGAGCTCAATCATCTTCAGCAGCTTTTCTATGCAACCTAGACATCAGGGAGATCTGCATTGCTGAGTCTTGGTCCTCTCCATTGACATTCATCAAATACTATTGGCATAGATTCTAGGAGAGATTCTAGGAGAGAAATAGCAGTTGGAAAAACAGTGTTACAATCACTGTTCTGTTAACTGGCCCACACCAGCCTCTGTGGTAAGTGAGCTTTCTAATCTCCCATGTAGAACTGCACAGAAGACACGAAGATGAAAACATGGTTGTACTTACTTGTATACCGGGCTTTTTTGTACAAAAAGCCCAGCAGGAACTCATTAGCATAATAGGCCACACCCCTGACAGTGTATCTCATTAGCATATTAGGCCACACCTCCATGCATTCCCTTGGCTTACCCGGGGGCCCTGCGGCTGCAGGGAGCCCGGGCAAGACGGCCGTTGGAGGGGAAGCAGTTTAAACTGCCTTCCCTTGGCTTGCCCGGGCGTCCCACGGCTGTGGGGAGCATCGGCAAGCCAGCCCTTAGACAGGCCGGGGAAGGCATGGGGAGGCATTTAAATGCCTCCCCGATCCTTCCAGGGCTCCCCCGGCCTGTCCACCTTGGAGTTGCCGGGGAGGGTCGCTCTCCAGGCCTTCCCTCTATAAACACGCATGTGCAGAGGTTTTGGCTGTAGTGGGCGTGGCCAACTCTGAAGCCAGCCGGAACTCCGTTTCTGTGCGTTCCTGCCCAAAAATAGCCCTGCTTGTATATCCCTCCCTTCTTCCCTGCTGTGGGCCATACTCAGTATTCATAATGCCCATGGCAGCAGAAAGAGGACTGAGGGAAGAATGCTCTCCCCAGTTCTCGGTCACATGATCATTTGGTTGGCAACGGAACCAGTGGCTCTGTTGTGCTGAGGGGAGGGGGAGCACTCAACTTTAAATTCTAGACGCTTGTAGAAAACTCCTCCATGGCAGGCCAGCTCTGAGGCAGTCCCATGTGTGCCTGCACAGAAGACACTCGATGAACATCAGTTGCACATAAGTGCAACCATTTTTTTAAGCAGAAGCTCCAGTTACATTCCAATGAAAGTTATGGAGGTAAGAAACAACAATCACTGCAGGGAACTTGTGTATTTTAGAAGTAGCATTGTACTTCAGAAAGAAAAAGTGGCATTAAAACTTTTTTTTGGTGCTGAATGGAAGTGATCTATGCAGAGAGTTGAGATAGTCAGCAGATACTGTCGAGCACTACCAACCTTTTATGATGCATTGTTGTGTTAATAGTTCACTCTAGTAATATTGTAATAGAAACTATTAGCAGCAGCTGTTGATTATGATGAAGGTGGGAACACAAACCACAAAAGCAGACAAAATTATAATTTGGTAGTTTTGGAAAACTAGTTCTCAAATGGCACAACAATATTTGATTTTGTCTCTTACACTTTGCTGCATAATTATAATTGGCGAATGTAACATTACTTTTATTCCTAATTCATGACTCTGGCTTAAATGGAATACAATAGCTCTGCATTTGCAAATGTTAACATAATGTGCACAGACAAGATAACTCTGTTAACTGAACTGAAGGAAAAAGTCCATTAACCGACAGATGTTCATACAGTCAGTACTTATCATAATCTCCACGGACTCTGGTGGTATAAGATCAGCTCTAGATTTAAGATTTAAATGTTCCAGATGTTCATTTTTAAGACAGATTTCACAGTTCCTGCAACCTGAGGACTGGCTGGCGTCTGTTGGTTTCTTAGATGGAAAATCAGAAATGCTTATATATATCACTGCATGCATACACTATGGTTGTGTATGTATGTAAATTGCAAAATTTAGGAATATACAGGGATTTACCTTATTTTTGCACTTATTGACAAGCTGTTGTACAGGTCCAAAGTCCACATTGTGTTCTATTTGCAGAGAAAACCGTATACCCCCTATATATATATATATATTTGCAACATTACTGTAGGGTGACTGCACATTTGGGACTTGGTCTGCAGTTTCCAAGGCTCATCAGAAGTACTGAAGCAAGGCCTTCTGTTTGTAAGTAAAGTAGTTAAGGCTCTGCAATCAGTGTATAGAAATCACAGCTGGAGTTGTTACTTAATGTAAAAGTGATGGGATCTGATCTTTCAGGAGTTCCTTAGAAAAATGTCATGGAAGAATTATTGGCAAAATTCAGGGAAACTCTTTTTTAAAGCTTGTTCTTTCCTGTACCCCCTGTGTCTAATGGCAGTGCAGAAATTTCCATCACCAGATGTCTGCTTATATTAAGACATTCTCTGCTGTACATACCAGAGTAATGACAATTATACATGGGCAAGTTATAACATTTTTGCAGCAAAAACACATAGAGACACAAGGGATAGAAGATACAATGCAGAACTGCCATGCTGTAATTTAAGTCAGTAATTATTGCCTTTTAAATGTAGCGACCCAATTACAAAGGCCCCCCCCACTACAGAGTTACCCCAGAATCCTTTGCTCCAGTTCCCATAGAGCTACAGAAGTGGCACCACAGGAATAATTGCATTGTTTTATGAGTTGCCTTTGACATCTGAAAAGGACGGAGTAGCTGTGCAAACCCTCTTCATCTGAAAAGGCCAGGAGAAAAAAGGGAACAGACTTGCAACCCACCAGGCAACTGTTTGCAACTCCTTTGGGTAGCGCTACACAAAGGTTGCAAAGCAGTTCTTCAGGACCGTTCTTCCAGATGTGTAACTGTTGTTTCTTTTTAAAGCCTCTGCTTGGTGTTGCCATATTTCAGCCTAAAGAATTCCTACAGTAGCATTTTAAAAATCACTGCAGGCATTTCTCGAACAGTTCCAGTGATGTTAGTAATTTGTAAAAGGGAATCTTTGTTGCCTTGTGCTTTCTGTGCTTTACACTGAAAACCTCCTTAACATCTCAGAGTTTTGTTGACTTTCGTGAGCTACCTTTTGAATTACCTGGGTGCATTTATAAAAGGGATTGCTTTATTGATATTATGAGCAGGCTTCTTAAATTGAATTCACAAAAGAAAATCCATTCTTCTCATTTATTCTCCCTTTTCTAGCCTGAATTCTTAGAGGCTACAATCTGAGACATAACTGAGCACTAATGCTTCCTTGTGCCTCTGACACTAGAGTCAGTGTTTTGCTTCTGCCCACAATCTGACTAGTGTTCACATTTAGACGATCCCCCCCCCCTTCGATCACTGCTAGTGGTACTGGTATTTTGCTTTCCACTGCAGCATGTGGTACAAGTCATCTGAAGCTATTTGCCTTTGAAGTCTTTTCCAAGGGCCACCTGTCTTTGCTTACAGCACAGTGTATTTTGCTTTTTTGAGTGCTGTTGAATGGATGCTTATTTTCTAACCATGGGTTGGTTGTGGTAGGTGATTTATTTATCTTTTGGGCTAATCCCATTTTACAATTCTAGTTAGTAGTTGTCTTCATTTTCTTTGAAAAATTACTAAATTTTAAAATAAAAGGGCATGATACAGTAAAAGACTTTTATCCCGTAGATTTGTGTTTCCACTATCAGACAAAATGCCTTTTATGTTCTACTGATCTCTAAAGCAGAATTGCTATTTAAAAAGTCTTTAATTATTAATGAACTTACATAGGCTACATGTTGGAAATGTAGCCTCCTCATAAATTAAGGCAGCTAGTTGGCATGAATCAGACCTGCCTGAGTGCTAATATTATATTCATTGTAATGCAAACTGAATGTTGATAGATGCTAGATGCTAAAAAGGTATAATACGGCAAGAGAAACTGAATTATTCTGGAGGATGGAGTACTGCTACTCTAACTGAATGGTCTGGAACACAAAGATCAAGTCTTATGGGGCATAGCTCATCCAAAGTTAAGAACTTCTGCGTGACACTGGTTTTTCTGACAGAGCTAAGCACAAGCTGGTTCTCTGGGATTGACATTCATGGAGCTTAAAGGTAAAGGTAAAGGTTCCCTTGCTCGAAAGCCAGTCGAATCCGACTCTAGGGTTGCGGTGCTCATCTCCATTTCAAAGCCGAAGAGCCAGCGCTGTCCGAAGACGTTTCCGTGGTCATGTGGCTGGCATGACTAAACACCAAGGCGCACGGAATGCTGTTACCTTCCCACCAAAGTGGTACCTATTTATCTACTTGCAATTTCTTGCTTTCGAACTGCTAGGTTGGCAGAAGCTGGAACTAGAGACAGGAGCTCACCCCGTCTTGCGGCACCTGGGTCTTGAACTGCTGAACTACTGACCTTCCACAGCCTGCAGTTCAGCGTCTTAACCACTTGAGCCACCGGAGCTTAACAGTGCCAAAATTCAGCTGGATGATGCAGTACAATCAATATACAAATTATAATCAATTTAAAAGTAATATGTAGGGTATGATTTTGCAAATACTCCAACTTTTACCAAAACTGGTAGCTATACTATTTGATAATGATGACTGTTTTAAAAATTGATTCCTTTCCCTCAACTTCTAGGAAAATGTTTAGGATTTACATACCCTATCCAAAACCATCTGGTATTTTTTAATGTCTCCATTTTATTATTTTCCTTTGTTTTACATATTTAATTTTGTCTGCGTTCTCATGAAAAAGGGTTAAGATTGATCTGGGATGTTTTAATATATAAATATACATTCCAGAGTTTTTGTTTCTTTGGAAAGTAAATAGTTATTCTCTATCACTGAAAAAGTGGTATGGGGTTACTAGTCTACTGATATTCAGGAGTACAGTCTTTTCAGGAAGAGTATAAACTCCTGTTTCTGCATCTCTCTGTCCACTGATAACAGTAGGTAAAATCATGGATTTAAAACTTCTAATAGGGCTCTAAATAGGAATTAAAATCTCTGTGTCTCATAAGTTTAAGTTTTATCTAAATCATCAGTGAGCCACATACAGTATTCTGACACACACACAGTCCCAGGAAAACAATATACATTAGGCCAGAAAGGATGACTGTCTAGTTGTTTTGGCCAAACTACAATGATAACTTTGACAGAAACATGTGATTCATTTTATCTGTGACCAACTCAAAGTTACGTCGATGTTTTGTTTATATATTCATATCAGGAATCAAAGCATGACAGTGTCTACTTTTCTACTTAGTGCTGGATAAAAATTGTGTTTAAACATCCCTGAAAAAGGAAAAGAAATATTTATCTTCTTCGTGGTCTCTGTGCATCACACCTTTGGGATATAGTGCGCCTGCGCTGAACTCGATTGGTACTTCTTAGAAAGCGAAAGGTTTTTCGCACCCACTCCCCAGTTATGCGCCGGTCCCACTGCGCATGACTAGGGAAGGGGCATGACAATCCTCCCAGTTCTCTTCTGACTGCCGCACTGGTAGGATCTTCTCCGCTTCAGTCGGTAAATTTCTGACTTTAGGGCCTATTCTTCTTCTTCTCTTCTGAGTTTTTTCTTTTTCTGTAAAGTGAAAGGACAATATTGTTATCGGATTTTGTTTTTTTTCTTTCAGACTTTTATGTTTGGGTCTCCCTACTAGGCAGATCTCTTCTTGCCCCCCCCCAGCCTATGGCCAAGAGGAGGGGTTTCTTTAAATGGTGCCTCAAGTGCAGTAGTAAAATCACCACCACCCCCGATGGACACTCGCTTGGTCTTCTGTGCCTTGGGAAATCGCACCGAGTGGACTCTTGTGCCCATTGTGCGAAGTTCTCAATGCAAATAAGAAAGAACAGATCACTTTTGGAGTTAGCACTCTCACCAGTGTCGTCGTCACAGGACACTTTGGGACATGCATCAGTGTCGACACCCACCTCGGCGGCCACATAGTCCCTGATACCAACTCACTCAGATGTCAACCGCCTGATGCTGAAGCGCTCGGCCCAGACATCTCAGTCTGAAGCCCATACTCCCTCCAAAAAACGCAGGGAGGGCAAGGATGACCAGCTAGTCAAGCACAAGAAGCATAAGAAAACCCCCTCAGTGCAAACTCCGCTGACCCCTCAGAGGGCCACGGGACTGAATTCTGTTGGGGCTGCTTTGCTTGACTCCACGGGCCGTGAGCAGCAACAAGGTGTACCCCTATCACCTTCTCTATGTCCTATCCAGCTCACCGACTCTGAGCATGATATGGACTTAACACAGATCTCACGGTCTTCCAGTGTCAAAAGCTTACACTCATACCGTGGAGCCGGCACCTTTGCTGCTCCGACCTGACGATCGAGACCGGCCATCGGGACTGATCCACACTCCACACACCCAATGGGATCAATGGCAATGGCAATACATGTATGGAGCCTATCCCTTCACAACCGGCATGCCATGGTTCCCACCCCAACCAGTGGAATGGGATCGTCAATCCACTTCCTCCTGATTTTCTCAGTATCGAGATCCTCTCCTGACGCCGGGGTTTGTGAAACCCTAGCCGTCAAGACCGACAGGCAGAACAACCAAACCACCGCCCCGATAGACCCCAAGTTTAAAGATCCATCGGAACTGATCCCGTCAACACCGATGCTGCCTATTTCTTTTTCCGAACCATCTGAACATTCCGCTTCTTCTGATACCTCCTCCCATTCAGGGGACGAGAAACCCGACCCTCCAATGGAACCCTCGCCACCTCAGCAAGTGGGTGATGATCTCCCAATTTCTCTGTTGGAGGATCTCAAATCCTATGAGGATTTCATCAAGGAGATGGTCAGCAGGGTGACTCTGTCTACTGTGCAACCCCCAGACTCCGTGTTTGATATCGTGCAGATGGACACCTCGACACCGATAGCCTTACCGATGACTTTGATCTTGTTACAGGCAGCCAGAAAGTAGATCACATGTATAAGGTGCAAGAGCTGGGCGCTGAATTTTTATTCACCCACCCAGGGGTCATTTCGTAGAAAAAGAGGCGCAGGAGCTCATTAGCATAACTCATTAGCATAACTTATTTCCATATGCCACACCCCCTGACATCACCGGAAGTGTGTCAGAAGGCAACACCCACCGCTCAGGCTCCACTGAACTCTTTTGGATTGCTAGCTATTGGGGGGGTGCAGATCTGTCCTCGCAGAGGAGGGAGAGCTTGTACCTGAATAAAACTTGGTCTTAAAGATGCCACTGGGCTGTTTGGGACCGGGGGCTGGGGGGGGGGCTCTGCAACTTACCTGGCTGCTTCTTGCTCTGACTGAGGGCTGCTGGGAGCAGGGGGTGGGGCTTGTTGCATGTGCCCGCCCCTGGCCCCTTTACTGCTGGAGCTCTGCTCCTGTGCGCTCCTGCAGGAAATGACCCCTGCACCCACCCCAAGCCTAACTCAGTGGTAGTCACCTCCTCTTCCAAAGGCAAACGCAGTCATTCCACACACCCCGAGAAAGAAGGATACAAAATAGACTCATTTGGAAGAAAATTTTATTCCGCTGGAGCATGTGGCATCAAGACTTCCAACTATACTGCATGTATGGGGAGATATCAGTTTGCCCTCTGGGAACAAATGTCTGAATTTATTGCAGCCCTTCCCGAGGACTTTAACAATCAAGCTCGCAGAATTCAAAAGGAGGGCATGCTCTTGGCTAAGCACCAGCTCAATACAGCTAAGCACACGCTGGATGTGGCGGCAAAACACTGACTTCGGCAGTTACTCTCAGGCGTCATGCCTGGTTGCATTCCAAAGCCTTGTCCCAGGATACTAAAACTCTCATTGAAGATCTTCCATTCGAGGGTGAGGACCTTTTCAGTTCCACGACTGATACTGTCTTGCAAGATCTAGACAAAAGCATTAAGACGTCTCGTAATTTAGGGGTCACGTCAGCTCCTAAACTAAACAAAATAAAACCCTGGAACAAGTCATGGTTCCGCAGATCCTCTCTTAAGTCCTCTCCGGAGACGCAGTGGCAACGGTCATCCACTGTGTCTTCTCGCCCTTATGGGCACAAACCTAAGTTTTCGTCCGCCACCCACTCTAGGGCTAAGACCCCTAAAGCTCCCAAGCAGAGCCTTTGACTAACATCATCTTCCTTTACCCCCCACCTGCCTATCTCCTTACTTGACTGCTTGGCAGTAAATTACATCAGATCGGTGGGTGTTCTCTGTTATCGAGAAGGGGTACCTCATAGAATTTATCCAGACTCCACCATCCAGCATGCTCCTAGAAGAAATTCAAAATTTCCTTCAAAAGGATGCTATAGAACCAGTTCCAATGATGCGATGTCACCACGGGTTTTATTCCCATTATTTTACAGTCCCCAGGAAGGATGGAAGCCTCCATCCTATTATGGACCTCAGGGGACTCAACCGTTTTATTTCTTATCGGAAATTGCAAAGTATTCTCCCCTTTCTCGGCAAAGACGTCTGGAAGGTAACCCTGGACTTGCAAGGTGCATATTTCCATATCACTATCCATCCATCCCACAGAGGGTTTTTGTGTTTTGCGGTCAGGGACGGCCATTTTCAATACAAAGCCCTCCCCTTTGGGCTCTCAACAGCACCCAGAGTCTTCACAAAAATGATGATTGTCATCGTGGCCTACCTTCGTCTCCTGGGTGTGCGGATCTTCCTGTACATCGACAACTGGTTGCTGGTAGCAAGCTCCAGAGAGACTCTGCTCAACCGTATCAATTTGACATTGGTTACCCTAGATGCTCTGGGCCTGAGGGTGAACCTTAAAAGGCCATGCTTTTTCCTCGTTAAGAGTCCAATTCATCGGGGAGATCTTGGACTCAAAGGTCTGCCAAGTCTTTCTTCCTCCCAAGAGGGCAGACGACATTATCGCTCTCATTGGCCTAGTGAAGAAACTCCTAGGGCTGATGGCCGCCACCATAGCGGTACTTGTCTTCACCAAACTATGGATGAGACCACTTCAGCTTTGGTTTCTCAAGAGGTTCCATCCACAACGGCAGCCCCAATCTCAACTATTCATACTTCTGCACAAGTGCTGGCCTCCCTGAAGTGGTGGGAAACCCCAGGAAAACTTATTCAGGGAGCCTCATTTCATGCACCCAGCCCCGAAATGACCCTCACCACAGACCCTCGACCCTCTATTCCATGGAGTAGTGGAAACATATGTGAACCTGGTAGTCTTAAAAGACAGGTAATGGACAGAAATGCAGACCAGGCATCCCCAGAGTTTCGACAGGGGCTCCCTAAGATTACACCACAGGAGCTTGGCAGACACCCCATCCAGACACCCCAAGGAAGGAAAGTGTGCCTAGAACACTCAGGACGTGACCTCTCAAAGGGTGCCCTGCTGTGGGGTCCCAACCACAGTACCTAGTGCCTTTCTTTGTGGAGCCTCCTGTTCCCCCGTGCTTCAAACTGTTCAGAGGTAGTGGGCCTCCTCCGCCTCTCATTGGCCACCATTCCTTCCTCCAGCGCTGACACACTGGGATGCATCCTCTGGAGGTCCCTTCAGAGAACACTGGAGGACAGGTGCTCCTGAAATCCAGAAATGGTCACGGCATACCTGGCATTCCACCACACAGGGGTCACTGGGGATGGTGTGGAAGCGATTCTACATGGTGGAGTGGAAACATGACCCCATGGCCATGGTTGGAGAAGGTGGGAGGCACAGCTGCTTTCTGGCAGTGGGCTGGGTAGCGCCAGAAGACGGCCTACCACTGACTGCAGCAGGGAGTTAGGATGTGGAAGGAGTTGATGCTTCACCACCACGCTCTGAATCACTGCAGTCGGGAGTCCTCATTTCCAAATACTGTGATCAACTTCTGCTGTTGGGGCAGTGCAAAAACCTCACATCTTGGGAGAGCCCCATGGATGAAGCAGAGGAAGGAGGCTTTGAGACCCCTGCCAATGATGTGCTGGGAATGTTCTCCGGGGGGGGGGGCTGTGTTTGGTGCCCAGGGACAGGGTCCTCTGGTACACCAGAGGATGAGGGTTCCTTCTCCTCACAATGACCAGAAAACACCCACTCTCACCCTCATGGTGCTGAACCCACAAACGCCCAAAGCCCCCAGTGGAGAGCCAAAAGGTCAAAAAAAGGAGGGGCAGGGTGCAGGAGAGTCTATAAATGTGAACCTTCAGCCAAGATGTCCACCAGCTATCCCCATCGCCTGGCTTGAATGGAGAGGCTGTGTGGAATCAGAGCCCTGATCCCACAAACACCCAAAGCCCCCAGTGGCGAACCAGAAGATCAAAAAAGGGGGTTGTGGGGTATAAGAGGTGTATATATATGAGCCCTCAGCTGAGGCACCCACCAGGTATGCCCCACCGCCCGGCATGAGCAGAGAGGCTATATGGAAGAAGAGGAGGAGGAAGAGATTGGATCTATACCCCACCCTTCACTACCCAAAGGTGTCTCAGAGCGGCTTACAAACTCCTTTCCCTTCCCTTCCCTACAACAGACACCCTGTGAGGTAGGTGGGGCTGAGAGAGCTCTAACAGAAACCGCCCTTTTTTTCAAGGACTGCTGTGCCAGAACTATGGCTTGCCAAAGATCATCCAGCAGATGCAAGTGGAGGAGTGGGGAATCAAACCCAGTTCTCCCAGATTAGAGTCCACGCACTTAACCACTACACCAAACTGGCTCTCTGGAATCAAAGCTCTGACCCACAAACATCCAAAGCCCCCCAGCGGAGAGCTAGGCAATAAAAAAGGAGGAGTGCAGTGGAGGTAGAGAATGGAAATAAAGCAAAGCCCTGGGCTGGGTGGCACACAGAGCATTAGCCCAGCAAACATACCCCAGCTCAGAGAGTTAACCAAAAAAAGGAGGGGCTAGTTGGGGGGTAGAGGACAGAAGTCCACACCACAAGCAAAGCAAAGCCGCAGGCTAAGTGGCACTCGCACACAGAGCCATGGTTTAGCAAACACATCCCCAGCCCAGAGAGCTGATCAGCAAAATGAGGGGGGCATGTAGAAATGCAGGCTGTCTTCGGATGTACCCAGTAGCAAAGCCCCACTGCTCAACTTGAACAGAAAGGCTGAGTGCGGTCGCACACGCAGAACAAATAGCAATCCTCTGGCCAGCAAAGCAGATCAACTTCCTCCTGTCTATCTGTAATTCTGATCCTCTCCACCTCACTGCAAAACCCAACAAAGGAGGGCTGGACTTCAGCTTTGGCGTTATATAGCTTTCAGTTCCCATAGAGAAGAATTGGAGCACTGTAACTGGCAGCCAGCAGTGCCTGTTAAGCTTTGGAGGGTCCCTATTTGTGTTTCCAAGGGTGGAGAGAATTCTGCCTGAGAGTTTGCTCTGTCAACGTTGGGTTTTCTGGGAAATGCTTCCATTTCCCGGACTACCCTGAACCGTTCCTTGAAGTTTGGGGAATGTTCAGGGAGCATGTGCTCCAACAAACATTACTTCCCAGACTCCAAACCAGCCCCATCTCTAGTGTTCATTCAAATATTTATAAGAGTTTTCCATTCAGCAACTGCCCCACAACTCCTCCCCCAGCTTTCTTCTTAAAGTCCCTTGAGTTCAAACAGTAACTACCAGATTTGTTATACGAGTCATTCGGACAGAACCTGCTGTCTGTGCACATGATGCTTTCCTCTAAGTTTTCCCTTTAATACCTTTCCTTCCAGATCCCTGAACTGTTTTTGTTTTGTTTTTCAGGGGGATGAGACAAATATCTGAGAAAAAAATTGTGTGTGGGTATAAATTGTACATGTGCCAATCTGGATAGTAGCCATAGTGCTGAATAAATTTCAGATGGCTCAAAATCTCATCTACCAGAAAACTGATGAAATTAATTCTTGGTTCATCATCCTCATGGATGACAATATTAGATGTTGTTTTTCAAGGAAGTTCTACATCTATATACATAAAAGAAAGTCCCCTCACTATAAAATCAACGCTCAGGCCAAACCACTGGACCTAGAGACACCAAATTCGGGGAGAGCGCTCCTACTGTGATGTAGGTGCTCTCTAAGAAGGGTTTTTTTAGAAATTCGACCCCTAAGTGGGTCAAAAGGGGAAAATGTGCTCCCCCCATTGTCTCTGCACCCCCACTCTCTGATTGGTCTGCTGCAGAGCTCAGTGTTCTGAGGTAAAGAAAACCAACAGTTACAGGGGACTGCAGAGAGCTAATGACAGTTAAGGAAATCAGGAGTGGCCAAGAACCACCTGTGAGGTGAAGCAAAGCCCAGCCTCTCTGATGCCTTCCAACACACTTCTCCCCACCTCCTACACCTAACAGGTGGTTGTCTGTCAGGTGCAGCCCTACCTCCACAGTGACTTCTAATACTCCTCCCCCTCCTACACTGGACAGGCAGCTGCCTGACAGGTATAGGAAAGGAGGTGGGATGCTTACAGCTGCCGGGGAGGTTAGCTCAGCAGGATTGCCTTATCACTGCTGCTGGCCTAGGCTCCCCGATGCCTTTAAATACAATCCCCCCCAACACCAGACAGGCCAGTGTCTGTCAGCTGTAGGAGCAGGGCCAGGGTATGAATTATTATGGGGAGATAGTAAAGGACATTTCTAGGAGCCATTTCAATGCGTGCCTCCCTCATGAACCTGAAGAAATGTCCACCACATCACCATTCCCTCACACCAACTCCCCCTCACACCTCTCACCTCTTACTGCCCCCAAGAAAGCTCCTGCCAAACGTCGAGCCAGATACACCAACGCTACAAAGAGGAGGCAATTTAGAAATGCGGCAAATACATTTGCACATAGTACACCTGCAGTGCACTGAGCTGCACAGGCCAAGTACCAGCAAGATCACCCTGAGGTGCTCAGAACAACACAGTTTCCATATGAACAAAACAATCCAGGAACACAAGTAGAGACAACAATCCAGGAACACAATCACTTTCGTGGAAGGTAGCGGGAGTTGACTTAACAGACAACTGCTTCTTAAATGGACTGTTCTATGTGGCCTTCTCCAGAGTGAGCTCATCAAGCAGCCTGGTGATCCTAGCACCTGAGAGCAGGACCATCAATGTGGTCTAGAGAGAGGTCCTTCAGTAGAGAGAGAAAAAGTACGTATGTCTCACTTCATTTCTTACACTACAATCTTTTCCATTAGAATTCCTACAACAAATGTCACATTTAAAATTTCACATAATCAGTATTATAACTGGATTTATGGAACTTAAATATTGTAGCGAAGTACGGGTATCAGGCTAGTCTTTTATAAATGTTTCTTAGGAAAATATTCCTCTCTCTATCTGTAAAACTGAAAATCCTATTTTAACTGTACAAACATATCCCACTGGTGGACCTCCTGATGGCACCTGGTATTTTTGGCCACTGTGTGACAGTGTTGGACTGGATGGGCCATTGGCCTGATCCGACATTGGCTTCTCTTATGTTCTTACATTCTCTGTTCTAAAGAAGGGCCTGGAGCAGGCCAGCAACTCATGGCTCAGAATGTTGCTTGTTTTGCTGCAATGGCACTTCTCATTGGCTCCTGCAAATGTCATAAGGTCGGAATGCCCTGCATCAGACTTTTAATAGATACAGAGAGGTAAGTTTCTATAAAAATCTCAAGTATGATACTTATAGGCTCATTTTCCCTCCTCACGGTAATCGCGTTACAACTGGGACCCATGGATTTCTGGACCTTGGTAAAATGCACTCATGTTTGGCCCCTGTCCAGTCAGCATTTGTTTTATACTATGGATCCTTCTAGACCACAGTTGTGTCTTTTGATTGCAGTAGCTCACCTAGGGTCTTCTCAGCCCCTGCTGTCTGAGATATTCTAGATATTCTGGGGTTTGTAGCTGGGACTTTGTACAAGGAAAGCAGATAAGTATGCTGCCAAATGAAAGAAATAAGACTAAGATTTTCTTCTTCATACTTCTTAACAGCTTTAAAATCTTCTTTTTATTATTCTTGTTATTATCCATCATTGTCTACCACCTGAACTGTTTTTGCTTCAGCTTGGTAGCCTGCATAGCGGACAATCTTGGTAAAGCATTTTGTGTGTGTGTATGCGTATATATATATATATGTTGGATTCTCAAGGGCTATGGCTTTTGCCAGATGAAGCACTTTTGATTTTGAGGCTGATGAAACACAGTGCTATTATTGATCCGTGCATGACACAGCCTGTCTCTCTGCTGGCAGAGTGTAGCAACATTTATCCAGGAATTTGTGAAATGTCACTTGGATCATGTTCATAAGGTAAACTGTGCAAAAACCAGGATCCGAGCTGAGAATCTATGTGGAATTGGACGTGACTGTCTTATCCTTACATCCTATATTCCAGTTCAGCCAAGTGATATTTGTTAACCCAATGTCTGTGGTTGTTGTATTATGTTCCAGAGAAGTATGATTATCATTTGAAATACCCTGCCCAATAAAGTCATACTTTTTTCCTCACTCTGTTTTCAAATGCACTTGGGATCAGAATATTTTAAGTCCATAAATGTGATCTGAACAACACGTCAATAATTTGTGTTCTATTTGTAACAAATTGATGGTTCTCATACATCACACAGTAAAAGAATCTGTTTATATTCCCTGTAGGATTTTCTTGCTAGTCTCAGTTCACCTACAGAGGTATGTGTGTGTGTGTCTCATTAAAATCTCAGCATGCTCTGTGGTCACAAAATCTATGGCTTTGATCTCATGGTAATACTGTCCAAAAAAACTCCATCCCTTACACTGTACATGTTTTCAAAATGTTTTGGTATGCATTTCAAAAATTTCTGGATTATTTATTGTAAGAATATGCAAACAATGTTCCCCCTTTTTTGAAAACAGAATTGGTAAGTTAAATGTGAAGCAAATTCTCTACCAGCTATTTTTTTAAAAAACTGGCTTTTCTGTTTTATATACCACTTAAAATTTGTAACGAACTGTTCAAGACTAACCAGGGCTACAGAAATGGATGTATGTTCCATAGCTAATGTTTATAAAGTAATTCAGATGTGATCAGTGATAAATGGTTGATGCTTTTCTCTTTTTCAGTAATATTAAAATTGTGGATTTTATTTGTTGATAAAAAATTTCCACAATAGCATTTCATAACACATGGTTGAGGTCACATGCATTCTGAGTCATCCCTACAGAGAATCCCATCAGGTTGTTCGGTATTATTCCTGTGCTGAATATAGGAAGCTGAGATTATGTCTTGCCAAAGTACACTAATAAGTTCATGGCTGAGATGAGATCTAAACCAGTGATTTTCTGGCACACAACACACACAATTAGTCACCATACTGCCGTATCCATTTAGTTCAGCCTGTGCTGCTGTTTTCAGAATTGTACTCAGCGTCTTGGTACATGTGCTGCTTTTCCCCCAATGCTGTGTGATTTCTTGCCTTCATCTAATCCTCTGCCAGAGTGTTTGTAGAACCATTTAGCCAGGCCCCTCTCTTTGATGGGCTATAAAGATTGACAATGCCAGCACTCTGGAGGGAGCAGGGTAAGTTGCTTAGAGAGTTAATAGCTCCAAGCCAAATGGCTCCTCGACAGAAAGCCACAAAGTACAATATTGAAAAGCTTGGGAACCACAAGCACAGGTGGAATTTGACAACAATATTGTGGCCAGGATTGGCAACAATAATCTCCAGATGGACAGGTGCCCAGCTTGCCTCCCTAGTAGCCCTGATGAAATTCTGTTTCGTATCACAGGGCTTATTCTATTCCATTAGACCAGTGGCATTTTTAAACTGTTCTGTTAAGCTGTTCGTTAACAAGAGGTTTTTAAAAGCAGGATCAACAGATGTAAAATTAACACTAGAGAGGGAATATCCATTTTCATTTTCACATGTTCACAGATCATATTTGATTTCCCAAAAATAATATCACAAAACATGTTAACCAAGCACAAAGATCTCAGGATAATGATGACCAAAAAAAAAAGTGCAGGGCCAAAGGAATCTTTGGGGTCTCATTTTGAATGGTGTCCCACCCTATCTCATAGTCTTAGCATTATCAGAAATATAAAAATATGGAATATTTCTTATGTTTTGTGGATTCTCTTGAGTCTTACTTTAGAAGACCAATTCAAAAGGGAGATGTTCAAGTTAGAAATATTAAACTTGGATGTCAGTTTCACCTAACTGCACATCTTACATTAGCCTTTGCCAGAGGCTGTTTGTTACTCGTTGGAGCAAGAAGATTTTTATTTATTTACTTCAAATATACACCAACTTTCTCCCCAATGGGAACCAAAGCAGCTTACATTCTCTTCCACTTCATCCTCACAACAACCCATTTGAGATAGGTTAGGCTGAGAGTATGCGACTGGCCCAAGGTCACCCAGCAAGCCCCCATGGCAGAGAGGGGAGATATGAACCTCTATCCCCAGATTCTGGTCTCACATTCTAACCATTGCACCATACTGGCTCTAAAAATATATATTATTCTTTAAAACAAATGAATAGCATACCTAAATTGTATTGGTACAGTACATGCAAGGAAGCAGTGTGAAAACACAGGGGAGAGAACTGAAGATAGTTGCTGTTTATGCCTACAGCAGTTCCCATTCTTAAAGGCCATTTCCATGCAGCTCATTTGTCCCAAGTCCGATGCTGTGGAATTCCCCCCCCCCATGTTTCCCTGCAGTATTATGGTGCTCTTGTGCACCTCCTAAGTTTTCACTAGCTTTTCCTGGTTTTTCTGAAACCTGGTCTGCTACAAAGTTTTGGGAAAGATTGCAGCAAAGCCTACATCACTGCTGCGTGGATGGGAAATTTTGCATTTTCCTGGTCTTGTCCACATGGCAACCATTTCCCCCACAATGGTCCTTTCCTTCCCCCCACCCATCATGGGGGTGCTTTATCAGCAGCTGAATGTCATTATGTGTTTGTGTGTTAAGTGGTGTCAAGTAACTTCCAACTTATGGTGACCCTATGAATTAATGTACTCCAAAACATCCTGTCATTAACAGCCTTGCTTGGGTCTTGCAAACTGAGGGCCCTTGTGGCTTCCTTGATTGAGTCAACCCATCTCATGTTGGGTCGTCACCTTTGCTTGCTGCGTTCAGCTTTTCCTAGCTTTATTGTCTTTTCCAGTGACTCTTGCCTTCTCATAATGTGACCAAAGTATAATATTGCTATATTGTAACAGCAATACTTTATTTTTTAAAACAAAATTAAGCTGCTTTTCCATCCAACTTAGGATTCCCAAGACAGGAAACAATCGAAACATAAAAACAAGGTTAAGAACACGTAGAAATGTATCAAAACAAAACACACAAACAAACATATGAACAGGAGGAAAGGTCAGTGAGGATCGGTGAGAAGACACCAGGCAAAATAAAAAAAGTCTTGAGGCTGATTGAAAGGGACCGATGGATATCCCTGAGAATGGAATTCCCTGAATTACCATCTTTCATTCTTTTTTAAAAAAGTAAGCACCTTTCACTGTGCAGGTATAAAAGGAAAAGGCATATCTGTACAACTAAAGGGGCTAGAGATACTGAGGGGACAGGATGTTTTTTAAACAGGAATAACCTGTTTCAAGTAGGGACGGCTGCAGTAAAAGCAGCAAATCTATGAATGCTGGAAATTCAAGGTACCTTGATTTCTCCAAGCCATCTTGGCTGTGCACTTTCTCTACCCTCTCTCCACCCTAGAAACTGCTGTAAAAATGTGTGGGAAACTTTAACTGAGTCAGCAAGGGTCAACTGAACTCCCATCAAATGTGAGGAGAACAATGTCCTTCTCCACCTTCTCCACCAGCATTACCTCGGTCTTTTCAGGGTTTAATTTGTTAATTAACTTTTAGCAAGTTAACCACAGCAGCCGGACAACTATTTAGGGCCTCTACCGCATCAACAGGAGATTTGAATAAGGATATAGAGCTGGGTATCATCAGCATGCTGATGACAACCAACCCCAAAACTATGAATGATTTGTCCTAAGGGTTTTACATAGAGATTGAAAAGCACGGGGGATAGAATCGTGACATGTAGAACTCCACAGGATGGCCCCACACATCCCATGGCCTGATTTGAAGGCAGATTGAAAATGGTCTAAAGCAGATGAGTTATCTGAGAAAACTTGGGATTGGTCCTCTGTTGCTCTCTTAATTACTTTGCCCAGAAAGGATAGATGAGAGACCAAGCGATAATTGGCCACATCATTTTTCTGTAGGAATATTTTTTTAAATAGCAGAAAGATTCCGCCTCTGTGAGTGCCCAACGATAGGTGCCCTGAGTTGGTGACTGTTTTATAATAAATACTAAGGGTTTGTTGATGTGGTCCTTACATGATTTTAGTAGCCAGGATGGGCAAGGATCCAGGGTACAAATAGTGGCCTTCACCGATCCTAGGATCTTGTGATTTTGTAGACATTGTATGCCTGCTAGCTTCCAGCAACCTCTTGAAGAAAGAAAGTTGAGCTCCTCTCAAATGTTCTGGCTTGTTCTCTCAATCTTCTAGACTCTGTCTTCTCAGACAGAGCCAGGAAGTCTCCTTGTTTTACTAGAGAACTGATGGAGATGAGATGAGAGGAATGTCAGGTAGAGCACTGCTGGCAGAAAACTCAGAGCAAGACTGATGGAACACAATGTAGAGCCCATATTAGAGCCTACTCTGTGGCAAGAGTGATGGCAAAAACGCAGTATTTCATTGCCACCATTGCATCAACATGTAATTGTCCAGCTGAGCTGCTTTGTGTGGTTCACGGACTTTTGCATCAAAGATCCAAGGAGCTGGAATATGATCGCATGACAGTCCACCGTGATCAATTTGCTATTTACCTTGCCGACAGAATCGTCTTATCTGGGTTAGATGACGGCATGTTTAGACTATGTACTTTTGGCAACTGCTTGCCAATTTATATGGATACTTTTCAGTTTGTGGATCCCAAGGATGTGGATAAGCCCAAGGATCCGTGGACAGGTGAAACCTACCAATTTTATTTTCAACCCTTGTTGTTCCTGGCTGATAAACACCACCTGAGGTGGACTGGTTGAGTGGGTAAGGGGAATGGTAAATGCTTCTTTGAGAGCAGGAGTTATGCCACCCCTGCTCAAGGAGACAGTGATTGGACCTGTCCTGGAAAACTCTCCCTGAACCCCCCTACTACATTGGAGAAGTTCTGGCCAGTCTCCAATCTTCAGTTTTTGGACAAGGTGGTAGAGCAGGTGGTTGCTTCTCAGCTCCAGGAGTTCTTGGAAGAGACTGGTTTTTCTGGACCCTTTAATCCAGCTGCACTGTTCCTAGGTGGCTCTGCAAGTCTCAGACTGGGTTGAGGAGAGGGTTAGGCCAGACAGTCTCCATAACTTGGAACTTCCTCCAGCCATCTTTCTCCTCAGACCCAATGCCTAAGCAGGAGCAGGACCTTGGCCCCATCCTTGCTGTCCGCCATGGGGCTAGCCCCCTCCTGCAAGCCCTGACCCACTCCAGCTATATATGCCCTCCCTAAGCCATGCTGGCCCAGCCTCCATTTTCACCAAAAGTACTGTATGGCTGGCATACTTCCTGGCCTCCGCAAGTGGGTTGGGACACCTTCTTTGGCTGGTACTATGATTCCCTGGCCAGCACCAGCTATTGCCATCCTCCCTGTTGCTCCATCGCTGGTGCTCTGGGCCAGACTCAGCTCAGCAGCCCTCCAGGACTCCTCCTGCTGAGCCTGCCCTGATAGTGGCCGGGTGTTCCCCAGCATCTCTGACGTGACAGTGAGTGCCCACCCTGCTCTTTCTCCTCTCTGACCCAGTTGTCTTGGGTGTTTCCCTTCTTTCCAGTGCAGGTCACCAATGTGTGGTAGAAACTGGGGCTAGTGTTAGCCACAGACATCAGTGCTCTTTCCCCCAATACTTGCCTTCCAATCTTCATGGCTATGGGCTCATTACTTAGGCTGGTAAGTAGATATTTTGCTACTTGGAGAAATTTCATCACTTCCAGCAGCTTTACTGGACTCTCTTCATTTTACAACTTGGCAGAAATTTTTTAACATCCCTTTCAGAAGGGAATTTCCCCCCTGCATGAAAAGCAGGAAGCCTCCCAGACTAAAGGGGAACATGACCTTATGCTAATGCAGAGCATGACGTTCGATGTCCCAGGGCCCTCCTCTTTAACCTGAAAAAAATCTCTACCTGTTTTTCTCTAGTTTAAAGGGCAACTACAGGATGGGTGCAGGTGGAGCATCTGTCTGGACCTGCTGCACACAGCAACATGTCTCAGCAACATGTGCTCAGGAGGGAGTCCCAACTAACATGGAGACTGCTTAGGATGGCTTGTAGTGAAATGGAGATTTTGCTTAAGAGAAGAAAGTTTATTTTTTGTATTCAGGGATTTATTATCTCCTGCGTACTCCCTGCAGACCCTCTGTCTCTTCCTGTCCCAAACAGAAGGTTTGATCTTCTTCGTGGTCTCTGTGCATCACACCTCTGGGATATAGTGCGCCTGCGCCGACCCCGATCAGTATAATGGAAAGCAAAAGGGATTTTCGTGCCCACTCCCCAGTTACATGCCGGGCTCCACTGCGCATGACTAGGGGAGGGGCACGACAATCCCACCAGTTTTCTTCTGACCGCCATGCTGGTAGGATCTTCTCCACCTTGGTTGGTAGTAATTTTGGCCTTTAGGCCCCCTTTTCTAGTTTTTGTAGTTAGTTAGGAAAGTAGTTTATAGTTAGTGTTTCTTTGGATTTATCTCTGCTCCAGTGGAGATTTTTTTCCCCCTCCCTCCGGCCTATGGCCAAACGGTGGGGTTCCTCCCACCTGGGACCAGTGCCAGTGGCAGTAGTTGTATGCGGCTTATCACTTCACAGGAGCGATGCCGTGGCTTCCCCTGCACCGTCCTTTGGGCTGGGACCGCCAATCTTCTTCCGGCTCTCTCAGTATCAAGACCCTCCCCCAGCACCGGAGTTTACTGAACCTCATCCGTCGTAACAGAGTGCTAAGCGTCCCGCTCCACAGGTGTCGGCATCAAAAAAACTCAAGGAACTGTTGGAGCCGGTGCTCTCGACACCGATCCTCCAAATGTCATTTTCCAAACCTTCGGACCGTTCCAGTTCCTCTGATTCCTCGCAGTCAGGTACAGAGAGTCCGCACCTCCCAACTGAGTTTTCCCCTCCACAGCAAGTGGGAGATGATCTTCCAATTTCTCCATCGGAGGACGTTAAGTCTTATGGGGACTTTGTTAAACGAATAGCTAACAGCCTAGCCTTGCTTACAGTACAACTGCCACCAGCAGTTACGGACTCGGTCTTCGATATTGTCCAGATGTATACCTCGACGGTGGTTCCCCTCCCCATGACTTCGGTCTTGCTACAGACGAAACTACAGTGGTTTCAGAGTTTCAACTCCAAGAAGATATTGTCCTCCCGGTATTCTTCCCGTCCCCGACAACTGACGGAGAACATCGGCTCCATTCGTTGGATGTTAAAAGGGCTTTGCTCTTTTATCTGAATAGAACTCGGCCTTTTCGAAAGTCACCGGCCCTGTTTGTTTCTTATACTTCACCTACCCAAGAGAAGAAGCTATTGTCTCAACGTCTATCCAAATGGATTGTGGAGACTATTAAGCTTTGCTACTCTTTGGCGAAGCAGCCGCTCCCAGGTCCAGTAAGGGCACATTCCACCCGGGTGGTGGCTACATCATAAGCCTTCCTATGAGGTGCGTCGCTTGAGGATATCTGCAATGCTGTGACTTGGGCTACTCACACATTTGTGAAGCACTATGCCCTTGATGTCCGTCTTCATCAGCGTTCTATAGTTGGTCGAGCGGTGTTGCAGGCGGCGCAGATCTAGGACCTTCAGCTCTCTCCTCCAGGTAGGCGTGTACTGCTTGCTAGTCTCCCAAAGGTGTTATGCACAGAGACCATGAAGAAGATAAACAGGTTGCTTACCTGTAACTGATGATCTTTGAGTGGTCATCTGTGCATTCACACCACCTGCCCTCCTTCCCCTCTGCTTTTGGGCCTTTCCTTTCTTTGTAGACTGGGGACAGCGGTCAGAAGGAACTGGCGGGATCGTCGTGCCCCTCCCCTAGTCATGCTCAGTGGAGCCCGGCACGTGACTGGGGAGCGGGCGCGAAAATCCCTTTTACTTTCCATTATACCGATCGGGGTCGGTGCAGGTGCACTATATCCCAGAGGTGTGAATGCACAGATGACCACTCGAAGATCATCAGTTACAGGTAAGCAACCTGTTTTTCTTCCACCTTTGCCTCTTGAAGCTCTATAGATAAGGTGAGTCTGTGTTTAGGTGGCTCGTGGCCATTGTCCTCCTAGCTAGGTCCATTTCTATGGTATTGGATGGCTTCATGTCTGAGAGGTGAGTCATAGCTAATCTTTCTCATTCCCCACTTCCAGTGTCATGATGGATTGCCCTGGGATAGCATAGCAGGTTAAGTCCACATTGGAGGAGAACTTGTCCCCCAAGCCCCACCCTGACAGATGCTGTCTGTCAGGTGGATTCCTCATTGCCTCTCCACAGTGAACCTTCACCCACACTGGCACTGCTCCCTGAGCCAGCAGGGGCCTCAGCATGGACTTGCCTACTGCCAGACCTGCCACAATCTCCTCCAGGAGCAGAGAGGGCAAAGAGCTAGGGCCAAGGCCTGAACCAGATGCAAGAGTACATACCTGGCAGCCATGCAAGCATCAGAAGAAACCAATGAATCACTGCAGGATCTGGGCCTTGCTACTTCTCATGAGTAGCTTGCGAGGTGAGATTAACATTTGATCCAGCATCATCAGTAGGAAACTCCTTATATAAGCCTGCAGCCAATATGGGCTTAACTTGTCTGTACTATCCTACTAGTTGTTTGAACCCTCTGAACTGTGTTGCCTTTGGACCTGATTGCTGTCAGGTACTGTCAGGTACTGTCCCTATGGAATTCTGTTGTTACTTGGGGCCTTGCCTCCACTCTGGTGGCAAGGACAGCCAGCCAGCAAAAGGTATTTCTGAACCTGTACACAGTGCAGACCCAGTTATAGTGGACTTTGAGCAGATTCTGAGGTATAAGGTGTTTTGCCACAATTAAGAACTGGGCAATGATGCTTCATGAACTATTGAACTACGGTTAGCATAATACTAAATCAACTTGTCTGATTTGATCACATGTCTGATATATACAGATTGCACCTTTCAAAAATGTCTACATGGTGTGTATAATAATGGATTTGTTTTTGAGGAGGAGAATGGGATGGATAGTGCACTGAGTGTAATGTAATTAAAATGTAAGAAGAGAACAGTAAAACCCATGAAGTACAGAGAAGCACAGCAAGATGAAAACCAAAAATGGTGTTGTTTTGGATACAAATTATGAAGATATCGGGAGGAGAAAAAAACATATCTTAAACAGATGTCACTGTACAGATATATTTTCAATACTGTCTTCTTTTTGTAATACAAGTAGTCTGTTTTTATGTAAAAAGGTATAGGATAGTATACCTTGCAAAATTACAACATTGAATTTAAATAATATGCAGATCTTCAAGACATTCTTTTTAAATTGTGTTGACGTCATTTTGTATTTTGTGTTAGCTATATGGTGAAGAGTTGGAGGCATTTCCCTGCCAATGATTGTTAAGTGTACCATATTTTTATGTATTATCTGAAACTTATAAAAGGCCCCGTTCACACGAGGCGATTTGGCCCGGGAACGGGACAGTTTGGAGGCGGATCAAAGCAGCGCGATCACACCACAACATCTGGGAAGCGTTCTGCTTCCGCCTCCAAACTGGCCCAAACCCGGGAAGAACCGCCTCAAACTGAACCACCTACCTCGGTGGTTCAAACGGATGAGGCGCTTCTTCCCGGGCGTCTGATCGCCGGCGCTCCCTTGCGCCGGCTCAACCCCGGGCCGGAGCCGAACTGCGCATGCTCCGACATGCGCAGATCGGCCGGCTCCCGGTTAGAGCCGTCTTTTCTCTCCGGCGTTTGATCGCGCCAGGGAGAAAAGGCGGCTCGGCCGGGGGATCCGTGGGATCCCGCCGAGCCGTATCAACGTTGGCGCGGCTTTTAAAAGCCGCGCCTTCGAGCGCATTTTCCCCTGCCGTGTGGCCGGGGCCAAAGCTTAGTATTGCTAATGTTAAATTTGTAATGATATGTAGGGATTGTGGAATTCCCTACCTGGGTCTCATGTAAGTACTTCATTTACAGTAGTTAAATGTTGTTAGATACTGGCTGTGATCAGGCCTTCCACTCCTGTGGAATGAAATAACCCAATTTTGCCATTCTGATGTTGCTGTTTTTCTCCCAATGTTTGGTATGAAGTAAAATAACAAGGCGAATGAACTGTAATTCCCAGTTTTCAAACAGTTGTTTGAAACAATGATACAATGATTTCATGTTGTTACAGGTGATGGACGACAACATGAAACCATTGTATCATTGTTATGCTTGAGATAAAGATTGTATTTTTGTATGCTTATAAGATTGAAGAATATTTAAGAATATATGTATGCACACTTGCAGTAATTTGTTATTGTTATTTTTGATTTTTCATACTGCAACCCCTGGGTTGTTATCCGTAGATAAAGCACATGCTGTGGCCATAATAGATTCTAAATGAAGGCACCAAAAGGAGCAATTGTTTCAAAGATTTCAGGTAGTGCGTAGGGTTACTGAGGTGGTTCTTCAGTATGAGGGTTCCAGGTAATGATGGGCTTTAAACACAGTTACCAACACCTTGAATTGAACATTACCTTGATCATTGCCTAGTATGTAAGAAGGGGATCTTTGAACAATTATTAAGAGATTTCTTTTTTGAATTGGCAACTGACTTTTAGATGGTTTGTTTTCTTCCTGCAGTTGGCTTTGCATTCTGGAAAACAGCTACTTGGTATTCCATGGCAAGTCATAATAGTCATTAGAAGCATAGATGAGATGATGACACTGCTCTCTAAGAAACAAAGGCCAAAAACTGTACACATCTATATTAAAATCTGTGTCTCCAAGAGTGGTATGAAACTGTGTGTTTAGAGTTTTGTGGTGCTGTATGTGTAATTCCAGGCCACGGTGGCTCAGAGGTTAAGATGGTGAGCTGCAGACCGGAAGGTCTGTATTTCGGCAGTTCGAGACCCAAGCACCACGTGATGGAGTGGGCTCCCGTCTCTGGCCCCATCTCCTGCTAAACTAGCAGTTTGAAAGCAAGAAATTGCAAGTAGATAAATAGGTACCGCTTCGGTGGGAAGGTAACAGCATTCCATGCGCCTTGTCATTTAGTCATGCCGACCACATGACCACAGAGAAGTCTTCAGACAGCGCTGGCTTTTCGGCTTGAAAACAGAGATGAGCACTGCCCCCTAGAGTCAGATTCGACTGGCTTTCGAGCAAGGGAAACCTTTACCTTTACTTTTATGTGTAATTACATGCTTAGTTCCTATATATTCAGATACAAACTTCGTTGTATTTTTGCATACATAATTTGTGTCTCTAAATTATTACTGTCTGGGTCACACCTTTAGTATGTAAAAATATAACCCCAAAAAGATTTAACATAATTTGTAACTTTTAGTTTTGTAAAATCTTTGTTGATACTACAGTATTAATCACATTGGTAGGAAAATCCTCTTTAAAAAGTTTTTAAGGCAATATTTGTTACCTATCCAAACATCTGTATTACTCTGTGGGGATATAGTTTAAACACTTCATTAGAGATTGGCATTTTCAGTGCCTTTAAGCATCTTTAAAAGCTGCTTTGTTAATTGCAAACCATATTTAGTATGACCTCATAATAATGTAACACACCTCAAGTGTCATGGCTGTCTATGCTGTGTGTGTGTGTGTTAAAACTGTGTTCATTTATACTAGTCAACTGCACTTCACGGGGAACAAAATCTTGATAGGCAATTAGCAGTAATTAGGAAGATTCAACTCAATGAGATGTCAACATTGGATTGGGGTTTTTTAAAGAGTTGAATGTCAGGGACTTAAAAAGAAAGTTTTTCTCCCTCTGACATACAGGTATGGCATATGAAATATGAAATGCTAATTTAACTTTTCTGCTTATTATTCATGCACAATATTATTTTGTCATTCAGCTACTATTCTGTCAGAGTGCAAGGGGTGTTAAAACACTGCTGGTGGAATAAAAGATTAATCTACCACTGGCCAATTAACCAAAGGGTACTTAGTGGTCTCTAAAGGCTGATGAAGTCTAGCAACTAGCTAAAGTACTCGTTAAAAAGTCCTCTGCATTACCTTCATTTGCTTGACATTTTGTGAAATAAGCTGTTGTCTTCCTGTAAGTACCTGGAAATGGTTTATAAATGTGTGATCTTGGCAGCTCTTGCCAAACTCAGCTACTAAGGAAAGTCTACATTTTAGACTTCTTTCTGCTCCCTTGTGCTCTGTCCATCTTATCTGACAAGGTGGCTTCTTTTAATTTCCATTTTTCTCCTTGTAATTATTAAGTAGAACATTTTCTTTGTTGCTTGAGGAATACTTGGATTTTAGGCTTCCAGATGTTCAGTTGTAATATGTTTATTATTAGGAATTGCTTCCTGCTAAATCTGACTTGACTTATATTTGGTATATGTCTAGATATTTGTTTCCCATGCTGTTCCAAAGGGCATTTGACTTATCAAGAGCCGCAGAGCTGGGTAGCTGCAGTAAAATTTAAACTCTTGTTAGATTATGAGTTCTTATCAAAGCTTTTAAGAGTTCGACTCCCGTAGATTATTTTGGGATAACTTAATGGAGGATCTGTTGAATAGAGGTGTGCATTTGGGATGTATCTGGGACTTACCAGCAAAACTGGGCTGCCCAGCAGAGCCACAGCAGAGTCTGTGGGGAGAACTCTCCCTGCAGGATCAGCTCCTGGTTCTCCTGTGGGGAGAACTCTCCCCGCAAGATTGGCTCCTGAATGGCCTCTGTTGGGCAGTCCGGTCTAAACTGGGCTACCCAGCAGACCCTGCAAGGAGTGTTCTCCCCACAGAATCAACTCCTGAGCAAGCTTTGTTGGGCAGTCAGTTCTAAACTTGGCTGCCCAGCAGAGCCTGTGGGGAATGTTCTCCCTGCAGAATTGTCTGCTTGGTGAGCTCTTTTGGGCAGTCCGGTTTAAAAAGGACTGCCCAAAAGAGCGCCAGCTGAACCACCTCTTAGCTGTTTTTAGCAGCTTCACAGCTACTTTTTCCCCTCAGTATTTTTCGGTTTGGGTCTATTGAACCCGAAAAAACTCGAGATTTCAGAAAAATCCTGGATCTAAATACTTTACTGGTATTGGGATCTGGGGTTTTGGGGGAATCCTGAACAAAAAAATTGCATACCCCTACTGTTGCGTTTAGAGTTTAATTTGTCCTCGTCTACTGATATACCAAATGTTAGAAAGAAGGTTTTGGAATCACTAAGGAGATTAGATAAGGAGGTTATTAATTTAGATACTAAGAGATGTTCCCCCCTTTTGGTTGGCCTTTCAGCCTCTTTTTCCAGTTTTGCCAAGTTATTTCACTTTTCTAACAGTCTCAATTTTTTCGTCAAGTTTTTTTCATGGCTACAGTAAATGCTTTATCACTTGTAGAATTTTCAAGCCACTGTATTAGTCATTTCCAGAGACTCTGCTGTTGTGGTAGAACTATATTTGAAACTTTACCTCATTTTGTATTTAGTTGCTATTTGTATTTGTCTAAAATAGCTAAATATATATTGCCTTTATTGAGCAGGTTTCCTCACTGTTCACATGATTTTCATCTGTTTGATCTTTTGGCTGGTAATGATAGGCGTGTTACTATTTCTGTGGTAAAGTTTATATTTTGTGCCCTTAGAATTAGACAGGCGTATGTTAAAAATTCTAGCACAAACTTTCGAGGACCTGGGGTCAGATACATATAGTGGGTTCTCGCTAGCCAGGCAGGTGGCATGGACACATGCAGTCAGAGAGTCCTGTTTATTTTGTCTAGATTTGAGTCCAGTAGCATCTTAAAGAGCAACAAAATGTTGGGAGTATAAGCTTTCTTGAGTTAAAGCTCCCTTCATCAGCTGTTAATGGAATTCTCACTCTTGAAAGCTTATACCCAAAATATCTTGTTGATCTCTAAGGTGCTACTGGATTTGAATCTCGCTGTTTTATTGCAATTCTCTGAAACTGTTTACTATGCTCTTTGTGTCTCTGTGTATGTATGTCTGCCTGTCTAGCGTGGAATCCATTGCATACATCTGATAAAGTGGGATGAAATACATAAATGCCTTTGCTTGAATTAAAAAAAAAAACTTTTAGTCTTTGGGATGCTCCAAGACTTCTCTTTATTTCTGCTGCAACAACTCCAAAACTGTTAGCCATGTAGTATTTTAATCTATATTCTCTGCCATGAATTCTGCCTATTTTGGGGGGGGGGGGGGGGACCTGGCAATGCTGTTTTAATCATGTGCCATGCCAACTAACCTGGGAAAGGATATCAACTGGGAATAACTGTTGGTAGTTGATAGAGGAGGAACAGAAAGCACTGCAGTTCTGTACAGTTTTGAATATAGAGGAGGAACAGAAAGCACTGCAGTTCTGTACAGTTTTGAAAACTTTGAAAACTTCTGAAATGTGATCAATTGGTAGTAATCTCATACTCAACATTATAGGGAACTAAATAGCTTAACTCATTCAGTCATGTAATGCTCTAAATAAGCAGGTGTGACAAGGCCTCGTGAGGTCTCTGAGATCTACTGAGAATACCTTCTTTATGACACTATGGGTGCGTTCAGACAGGGCGTTTCACCCGGCATAAACTGTACGGGTTGGAACCGTTACAGTTTATGCCGGCTGAAACGCGATCACACTTACCTCCTGTCTGCGGATCCCATCGCTGTATGCCCGTTCACATGCAGCGGGCGTCAGCTTTTTTTTTTTTTTTTAAACCCTCAGTTTGAGCATGTGCATAGGCAGCCTGGGGTAGAAGAAACCATCACATTACCCCATAGGGAAAGTCAGTCTTCTGCAGCTTCTAGAACGACACCCGGTGCCAAGAGCATTTTTTAACAGAACAGCGTCCTGCGAGGGAGCATGCTGTTCTTCCGAAGCCGGGGGTTCTGTTGTGCGTCAGATAAAGTTCAAGGCACCAACCACGCAATGGGAAGTTTGCACTTTGGACATCTCGAAGGAGGTGGGAGCGCAAACTAAGCCCGCGGGACTAGAGACTTGGGTCGCTCACAAGGAAGCCAAACAAATAAAGCTTTGTAACCCCGCAGCTGATTCCAGCGCGCCAACCAGCTCTCTCCCCAGCAAAGAGCTGCACACACCCGGCGAAGGCGGGGTGCAGCTGGCAGGCGACTTGTTGTTTGAGCTACTACCGGTTGCGAACAGGCACGGAAACGTCTCCGGCGCTCAGCCTATCCGCCCAGACTTGCAAAGCAGGATCACAAACCCCGCCCCGATTTGTAGCGCGATCTGTCGACAACCAAAATGTGGATCTGGAAGAAGTTACAAACTTTGCTAGGGAAAAGGGGGCGGCTGGAGAGAAGGGAGCAAGAGGAACCCGGCCCATTCAAATAGTGTGTACAACACAGACCCCTCCTTGGCATGCAAAATGCCGAGCCACAGCAGCCAACCGAAACCACACACACACACCCCCCAGTTCAACCAAAGGATCCATCATAGATTTTACCTGCCAGGATCACTTTGCCGGTTGGGGCGGCGGCGGCAGCGAGGCAGGGAGGTCTGGGGAAAGGGTTAACGAAAGGAGTCGAGGTTGAAGACATAGTTGCAAAGAAAGAGCCGCGCAGAGAGAGGGATGCAACTGCGAGTCAGACCCAGCAGCGGAGCACTTTGTGCAAACGACCAGTGTGCCTCCTCCAGCCACTGCTCCAGAGAGCAGAAAAGGAACAGAGATCCGTCTCCCAGTCCGCAAAAAAAACAGTCTTACATTTAAACTTTAAAGGTAAGGACTTTAAACCTTTAAAGTTTAAAGAGCAAAGTAGCCTCCCTGAGGTCCCGGATGCCTCCGAAACCAAAATAAGGCCCTTTTCTTTCTTTTTTTTAAACAAATGCCAGGGCGAAGCTTCGCCCAAGCGCATATCGCCGTCCTTTAAAAACAATGGCGGGCGGGGCCAAGAGACCGTCGGGAATGGACGTGTGCTAACTCGGCTCCATTCCTCATTCCGCCCTTAAATATACAAAACTCCTTGAAACCCAACTTCGAACACGAAAAAACGACATGGGAAGAAACATTAACGTTAGAGCAAAAAAAACGGCATCGTTGTCGACTCCAGTGTCAAAATACTTCGCAAAAGAAGGCGACGGCTCCGGGAGAGACCGGGCCTTGAATACGACACCTAAAATGGCCGCCGCGACTCAAATAGAAGACGACGGAGCAACCCTATCTCGATTTGAATTCTTGCAAACCATACAAAAGCTGGAAGAAAATATTGCCAACCAGGTAAACAATGCCATCAAACCTCTGAAGGAAGAATTTCAATCACTAAAAGAAACACTCGCAGAGGTATCGCAGGCAGCTGAAACGGCCCTGGAAGGCGCCATTACATCACAGCAAGAAGTGCAAGACCTACAAAAATCCGAGGTATGGGCCCGTAACAAAATAATGATGCTAGAAAATAAATTAAAAGAACAAAACCTTAAATTTCGTGGCCTGCCGGAACGGGAGGAAGGAGGGACAGAACTACAAATATTAATAGCGACATGGCTGGCAAACGTTTTAAATCTAGAGGACAACGTAGCTCCGTTTATTAATGCAGCATACAGACTGGGTCCATCCAACAAAAAAACGGGAAAATTCCCAAGAGACATTATCACAATCATCCCGGACAATAGAACCAGAAATGCCATTCTACGTAAGTCCCGATCCGAAGGAGGCTTATTATACAAAAATATAAAAATACTTGCCTTGCCCGATCTCTCCTCGGAAACCCTACAGCACAGACGCAATTTAAAAGTGATCACACAAAAGCTTCTAGACAATAAGTTCAAGTTTCGCTGGTCATCCCCGACTGTTATCCACCAAGATCAACGCTACACAGCAGAGGACATCGACAGCGGATACGAGCTTCTTAAAGACCTCGGCATACGATTCAACAACCCGGACCCGACACCGACCACTGACCTGACACCCATAGAAGCGGAAGAATTTCAACGCTGGCTTCGGGAGAAGAAAAACAAGCCTCCCCATAAGTAAAGCCTATTCAGCTCGATCATTAAACTCAGAACAACTACATGGAAAAAAAGGAAGCTCCTGAATTCACCAACATTATTTTCACTATTGAGTTGGGACGCTCACAGACGCCACTCATCGGTCCAAGCCAGTGAGCCGAGACAGGTGAAAGTCAACTTGCTGAAGCTTCGTTTGGAACAAACGCTGCAACTTGCAGCCTATATTTACTTTCCTCATTATTAAGTTATTCATTTATTTACAACCTGAAATCTGATACCAGATAGTCTACATGGGTAGATTATTATTTATTAATCATTAACTAAAGGTGAAGTTAACCTAATACTATGTTGTTTTTCGTTTCAATAGATAATTATAGGGTGAAGCTAACCAAATATTCAGTTAAACAGTAACTTTGAAATTTTAACTATATTTTAAAAAACAAAAAGGGTGATATTAACCACAATTTAAGTTATTTAAAGGTGGGGCACACCTAATCTCAGTTAAGTATTGCTAAATGAATGTTTATAGGATGAAGTTAGCCTAGTTTTACGTTACATGGTGACCTTGAGTGATATTAATATAATGGTGGAGCTAATTATAACTTATGTTAAATATATGAATAGTTATAAAGGTGAATATATAGTGATTTTGAAGGGTATAACAACCGAATAGGTGGTTACTTAATTATATTTTTATAAAATGTTGAAAATAAACACAATTTATGTTTTATAACTGATGCAGAATTGCTAACAGAAATAGATAAAACTATAACCAATGTTGGCTAAACCTCAGGACATAGATCCTTTAAGTTATAAACATCTTGGTATTGTACCTAACTTTATTATTTTACTTAGTTGCTTCAAAAAGGTGCAGTTAACTTAGTTCATGATCATCTTATTATATTGAACTGTTCCATAAGAAATATCTCATTACATATAGAGCTGTATCATTTAGATGCAGAAAAATCTCAAAGGTGAAGCTTGATCTACCTTAATTATATTAGGACTTGCAGCTTTACACCCTAGAATTTGAAACTAAAAATACAGAAGGAGACAACAAACTTTAAGATATCACGGGCGGGAGGGGATGTAATGGGGCAAACTATAGCCTCGCCCCTCATTAGCAAAGTTTAGTGGACCGTGTGGAACACGGCCCACTAGCTCTAGCCCTACTTTATAGGTGCTAGCTAAATTTAGGTAAACCCTCCGTGGTGAGGACTGCGGTTATGGTTTATTGTTTTAGTTTAGTATGTTGTATGTTAATGTTAAGTTTGAATTTGATCTGTTATAAGTCAATGTTACAAATATTGCTGATGGTTCTATTTCATGTTGACAGTATTTTTCCCACCCACACACAGATAGGAGCATTACCTAGGAGAACAATTGACAATGGTATAGACATAAACCCATACTGTTACGACTCCCCAGAACACCTTGCTTTTTTTGAGAATGGATAATTTAATAAAGGTATACTCCCTGAATTGTAGGGGGTTAAAACATAGAATTAAGGTTAAAAAACTTTCTGCAGCTCTTACGAAAATGCATCCCGACATATTGTTTCTACAAGAAACTCACGTTAAAAAGCCCAACTATCCACTTTTAAAATCTAACTGGTTTGCAGTATCTTACCAATCAGCATGAACCTCGAAATCACGAGGTGTTGCTGTGCTCATCTCTAAAAATGTTCATTTTCAATTTCAGGCTGAACTAACAGATAATGATGGCAGATTCATTTTTATTAAAGGGCTTTTGAATAATCATTTAATAACTTTAGGGTCAATTTACGCCCCGAATGAGGGCCAAGAAAAATTTATAGTAGAAACTTTTGAACTTCTAAAAAACTTCCAAGAGGGACAAACCATTATTGGGGGGGATTTCAA